>NW_027499212.1:0-71850 GCF_021521415.1 Bidens hawaiensis | reverse complement strand
AAACATGTAAGCACAATTACCAATGTGGCTCGATTTTGCTAGTTTTTCATTAGGAAAAAAGTCATTTAGGGGCATTAATGTGCAACTTGAAACGTTAACCCCTAAAGCCTTTTAGCACCATTTTTTTTCTACAACTACAAACTTTTAAGCTTTATGATGGTTCGTCGTGGGCCATAAAATCCCACGCCAAGCCAGCTCAGCATGCTTTTCACTCTTACCACTACAACACAATCACCATGGGTCACAATTGTTATTATTATTACTTTTTCAATTTTTAGTTAATTATTAACTAGTCACGCATCTCCTACTCTATGTATTATTTTTTTTTTCCAATTTTACTCACACCTTCTATAGAATGCTCAAGTGAATGTGAAAGGTGAAAACACATGTACCACCTTATTGCTTACGTGTCGTGATTTGCTTCTTTCACCTATTTATAGATAGTCCAAGTGGCAATGCCAATAGTACTACTTGAAACCTCATTACTTAGGATGACCGCTGCAAGCAAAGAAATTTAGTAACGCTATATAAACATTAAACATGTGTTAAGTCCATCACTATCGAGTTATGCATTAAAACAACCATTTAATTTCAAAACACATTAAACACATTCAATTACATATTTTCAATTAGCTACATAAAACTTAAATTTAATTTATCTTTTTTATCAATATTTGAAACTACCCCAATACCCGAGTGAGTCTTCCTAAGACAGGATGTCAACCGCTCATATTGACTTTGACGCTCAATGTCTAACTCACCAATGAACACCATTAAGAAGAAAACCAACCACTACGGAGAGTCAGGTTTTGAACCTGAAACATTAAGATCACAAATCTTAACCATCACCTCATGCTATTGAACCAAAAGGCAACTGCAAAATTTAATTTATCTAATAATTGAAAAAGCCAACGAACCGGTCGCACCTAGGGAATAACCCACAGACTGGATAAAAAAAAATGATTTTATACCGGATAACTAATCAAAGTTGAAAGGTATATCATATGCAGTTACTCGTATGTGGTAAAATCAACAGCAAGGCAACGGGCATTTGGAGAACCGACTAGTTGCTTCCGATAAAACTTCTAGATGGTTGATCACTACATAGACAAATCCAATATCGTTCACGAGCGAGAGCAAAGCCTACAGAGGCGTATGGCAATATCCAAGAGCTTAGAAATTAGAATGGGTGAAGAAAGATGCAGAGAAAGTTTATCATTTTGAATTTCAAGAGGTGTTAAGTTAGATCGTCGGGGTACTGATAAGTGATAACCTTCAAACCTATATACGCAAACATGTTATGCGTGAGGGTGGTTTGAGTGACGATGAATAGATAAACAATAAATGTTATCATAGTTGGTAAGACCGATTCAAAAAAGTTCTACAGCCATTAACGAAATTCTTTCCAGTTCCATGAACAAATCCAAACAAACAACTACATATTCAACAAAGTTTCCTAGCATTAAAGATATCACCAGAAGGATATTAGTGACACAAATTACCTTTCCTCAAAATGGCCAAAAAGAAGACTGTATTGTTCTTGCAGTCGCAGACAACTACCTACACCTTCAAAACAAAAACATAAACCACTGTTAGTATCTTGTAATTAATTAAAAATAATGATATACATTTATAAATGTTTAGGTAACATCTATACGATGACTTACCTTTCTGCATACCAATTTATCCAAACATGTCCATGAAAGCCATCATCTCTTTCAAGATAATATAATTAGCTAAATCATCACCACCAATACCATCATCGCTGCCGTCGTCATCATCATCATCATCATCATCTTCACTATCATAGGATGTGTAATCATACTCAGAGCATCCTTCATATTCATCATCAGTGTCATCTACAATATCATAAGCACGTAGATACCCTTCGAGAGAATCATGAGGAAGTTTCAGATGTTTAATCAGTCTATAACATCTTTTCCCTAAGTCCGTCTTTAGATCAAGGTAATAGCACTGACGCAAGTCGAGTGATTTAAGGTGACAACAACCATCCAAAATGGCTTGTAACCCATTGTTATTCAAGCAGTTCCCAATGAGTTCAAGGTGAGTTAAGTTAGGTAAGTTTTTCCCAATTGCTTGGGCTATCTCATTGAAAGCACTCATGTACACATCATCACCATAATAATCAGCATCATCCTTCCAATACATAAATGATTTTTGGTTCATTTTGAGTGTTTTTAGCAAGGGGCAATAGCGGCCAACAGCTTCAATATCTTCTTCCATGATGCATATTCCCAAAAGGCTGAGTTCCTCCAATAATGAGAACTTATTGAAAGCTTTACTGATCAGTACATCATTTTCATCAAAGTTGTATACGATTTCTAGACATCTAAGCTGACTTGATCTGTTAATAGAAATAAAGAACATAAACTGATACGCCATTAACAGAATTATAACACTAACCAAGTAAGACTAAAGTAGCAAAAAGTCATTAACGGGCTATTCAAACGACCATCATAGCTCTGCAATACTAATTAAAAAAAGATGGAAAACAATAATAGAACACAAGTGAAGATTTATACATTAGATATATGACCATTTGAACTTCCATTACATTTTTCTTTTTATATGTTTTACAAAAGAAACTTTTGAAATATTGTAAAACAATTAAGCACCATATTTGAAATTGATTAAAAAAACACTAATGCAGATTGCAGAGTGAAGAGGTAGGTCCCAGCAGAGCCCAGTTGGACCCGCAAGACTCACCTTAAACAGGGAAGTCTGCGCAGAGACCAACTGGATCCGCAGAACCAACCATGCTCAGAGACGTGACGTCCTTACGCGCAGTACGCAAGCTGGTCCCGCAGGAAATGCCTCCCAATGGTGAAGGACTCCGCCTGTCCCCGCAGCCTCGGATACAAGCCATTAGGGAAGGCCACCCGCGCAGCATGGCTACACGCACAAGGCACTTAGCTCTCGATCATTCAGTGTCACCTGAAGGAATGAGCCAAGCCGGGAGCAATCCCGCACAGAGGCGGGAGGGGGAATACTCCCGCCCAAATAAGCCAGTCCGTATACTGAGGGATCTTTTACTGTACCTGACGAGGTATGGGCGAAAGATCTGATCAAAGATACGACAGCTCACTGATACAGTATGGCGAGCAGCATGCTCCTGTACTGTATCACTATTAGCCGCTGCCTACTCACCAACTACTGTCATACCACGTGCATAGCCGGCAGTTGGTGGAAAGGGAATAGTACACAGCAGGCCTGGTCACTATCAGCCGCTGCCTACCCACCAACTACCAGCAGGGCACGTGCGTAGGCTACTGTTGATGAACAGGAACACTGTAGCAGCCGGCCATACCTCCTTGGAAACCTACCTTCGGCTATAAATACCCCAAATGGTATGATCATCTCAACATTACATTATCTTATATCATCATAATATACCTGATATCTGCTCTAGCAATCTCTTAATATACTTTTATATTTAAAGAGCAATCTAGTCTGATTCTCACGCCGGAGGGTGGTCACAAGGAGGAACCCCCCCCTTCTCAGTGACGAGCTCACGGTGTCTGTTTTGCAGGTTATCAGAAGAACCATCTTCCAAGGGTCTAACCCCTCGTGGGAAACAGCTATCCAACCCCCAGGTTACCAGTAATCTGTCCGGGGTCCGGTTAGTGTTTCTTCATTGGCGCCATCCGTGCATAAAGCTAGAACTACAATTTTCTCCAGTTTTTTCAAACATTTACAAAGATGGTTAGAGAAATTCCGGTAACCACAACCCCAGCTACTGGGGGGAATACCGGCAACACAGTTTTTACTAACACTACCCCGGCTACCGAAGCCGGGGCAAGTGAAGTAAATTTTACGAACACTACCCCACTTACCAAAGCTGGGGCAAGTGCAGTAAATGATCGCCTACTGGGATCCACCGATACCCAGTTTGAGAAACGAAGACTCCCCCGCCAGACTGTCGATGAAGTTAAGGCATGGGCGGAGGCACGACAAAAGGAATTCCAGGCTGAGTTGGACGAACGCTTGCGTTCCGTGCAACAGGCCGACGAATTCGAATACTGGGAGGATGACTCGGAGGAATCCGACTCCGACGCGAACCCTCGCCATAGGGCAAAAGGGAAGCGTAAGGAAACGGAATCCCAACCGAAAAGGCATTTTGGACAAGCCTTCAAACCAAAAAGCACAGGTGGAAGTCCACGAGACTTCTCCAAAACGTTCAGACCAAACGCTGCGAATGCAGGAACGTCCAAGTTTGCAAGGGACATTGCGGAAGCAATCGCCCCAAAGAGTGCCAAACAAATGCCTAACATAGGCACATATGACGGTTTATCTGATCCAGACGATCATTTGAACAGGTTCATAGCGGGGGCAACCGTCAGCAATTGGACGGAACCCACGTGGTGCTACATGTTCCAAATGACGCTTGTTGGGGCTGCTAGAGCTTGGTTTGATCGTCTACCGGTCAACCACATCTACGACTGGGCAGACTTCCAACAGAAGTTTAGCCAACACTTCAGCCAACAACGGAAGTATACCGAGGAGCAATGGACAATCCTCAAATGCATACGAGAGGAAGATGAATCTCTGCCAAACTTCATCACTCGCTTCAACTCAAAGAAGCTAAGTTTGGGCAATATCAGCGAAGATCTTGTTCGCGCTGCCTTCATCCAGGGCGCACATGACCCAGAGCTTATCCGCACCCTAACGGGTAAAGATGGCATGCCATCCACATGGGATGGCATCATGACAGCAGCAAAACGCTATGCGGAAACAGAGAAGCAACTGGGTAGAGATCTCCCACAGAGCACAAACCTCTACACTCAGAAGACGAGAGAAGACAACGTCCTCACCGCCAGACTAAATAAAAAGCGAAAGCTAGGCATTTGGCAGTCAAGGGTAAACTTTGACACCTCATCCGGCTTGCAACATCGAGTGGGCGGAAGGGATAATGTACAGTCGCACCGGAACTCCAGATGGACGCCACTCACCAAAAGCGTCACTGAGATATTCGCCACTGAAGAGCTCCCATGGCCAAAGCCTCCAATAATCCGACATCGTCACGATGCTGATCGGAGCAAATACTGTGACTTCCACAAGACAAAAGGCCACAACACTGAAGAATGCATAGACGTAAAGGACATGGTCGAAGCATTTGTCAGAGATGGGACGCTCGCGCACCTCGTGGCACAATAAAGGCTGAGCAGGCGGGTGCGTATAGAACCTCAGCTGGGGAAAACACGAATCAATTCCAGCTTCAAAATCGAGACTACATGCTGCGTAAAGAACGAGATCCCGAACCAGGTGCGTATCGGCTCGATGGCACTCCCATCCCAACAATATGGAAGGGAGCTCATTTACACAGTCTGCATGTAAATCAATTCCAATTTGTAAAGAAAAGGCCAAGAGCCACTTCTAATGGAAATGATTCTCTTTAAGAACATCGAAGCTGATGATTTTACATTTATACTTTTCTGAACACTAATATGCCGGTTTTCACCGCATAATTACGTGAAGTCATTGCATGGGAAGGCGGTCCTACCCGCACGAACCCAATAACTTGACAAACCTTCACGCAGGTCAGTTGAAGGGGAAGAATTCAATTATCCCATTAAATGAAAGTGCCGGTCTATCCGCATGAATCATTAAATGAAACTGAGTAATAACCTATCAACAACCGCGCGTCGAACGGTTAAACTATGCAACACTGGTGACGGCGTTCACATTACGTGAAGTCGTTGCGTGGGAAGGCGGTCCTACCCGCACAAACCCAATAACTTGACAAACCTACACGCAGGTCAGATAAGGGTAAAGTTTTGCCATCCTACTAAGTGCAAGTGACGGTTCTACCCGCACAATCACGAAAGAGGAAGCAAGACTTCCTGTTATCAACCACGTTCAAAGGTTAACTTATCCTCAAAAGGTGAGAAAAACCTACACGCAGGTCAGATAAGGGTAAAGTTTTGCCATCCTACTAAGTGCAAGTGACGGTTCTACCCGCACAATCACGAAAGAGGAAGCAAGACTTCCTGTTATCAACCACGTTCAAAGGTTAACTTATCCTCAAAAGGTGAGAAAAACCTACACGCAGGTCAGATAATGGTAAAGTTTTGCCATCCTACTAAGTGCAAGTGACGGTTCTACCCGCACAATCACGAAAGAGGAAGCAAGACTTCCTATTATCAACCACGTTCAAAGGTTAACTTATCTTAATGCCTTAGAAATTTCGAAAAGGAAAACCTACACGCAGGTCAGATGAAGGTTAAAGTTTAGCCATCTTACCAAGTGCAAGTGACGGTTCTACCCGCACAATCACGAAGGAGGAAGCGAAACTTTAACCCATTATCAACCACGTTCAAAGGTTCTTATTCTAAACACTTGGAAAATTGCTAATTTAAACTAAGTATGCAAGTCATAAGTTTATAAAGCAAGGAACCCAAAGAAGGAAATAACAATCTTATACGCAAAAAGATTAATATTTCAAGAATATATTACAAGAATGGCCGGGTAACTACCCGCCTAAAAGAATAAAACTATACAAGTCTTAGCAATGGGAAGGGATCTTCAGGATCAAGCTTCAGGGCCGCTTCCACTTGGACCCGCTCCGTCAGAAGAACGGGGTGGTTCGAGGAACGCTTTGAGGACAGCTAACCCATCATCAGCAGCAGCTACTTCGTCCACCTTTTCCACCACTGGATGCGGGAATGCGGCGTATTGGTTCAATGCTTGGTCATAAATGGCTTCGGTATCCACATCGAACAAAGGGAAGTTGGAAGGCGGGACGCCTTTCTCAACAAACCCTAGACCAAGCAGGAAGCCGGCCTTTTCCCCATCCTCATGAGAAGCGTTGAGGGCTGCGGTCATAGCATCATCGTAAGAGGTCTCTGAAAAGACCCGACGCACAACCTACAAAGAAAAAATACAAGTATTAGAACCTTTTCTTACAAAAGAAAAGCGAGAAGATAAAGCTAAACATACCTGAGGCAACGCTTCTCGAAGAAGCCATTGGAGGGCAGCTTGAGCTTCGTTATGGGCGCGTTCGGCTTCGCTCTTGTTAAGGTTGGCAAGTAAAACTTCCTTTGCGGCAGCCTCTTCGACGCCCTTAACCTTCCACTCGGTGTGGTCAAGCACCCCTCTTTGGTCCAAGATTTCCTGGAGTTTCTTGGCATCTTCCATTGCCAAGGCATCATGAGCGCGTTGGAGAGCCTCTAATTTGGCCTTGAGCTCCTCATTCTCCACACGCAAAGGCTCAGCAACGGCTTCAGCCTTGGCAGCCCTCTCGGTTGCGTTTCGCGCAGTCTCCCTGGCCAGCCGAAGCTGTTCATTCACAGCTTGGGCAGCCTTGGAGCGGGCCTCGAGTCGCGCCTGAACTTCAACCTCGAGGGCCTTGAAGGCCTTCTCCTTGTCGGCGGCAGCTGCCGCCAGCTGTTGGTTCTCCTCCCGGAGAGCACGCGCCTCAGATACGTCCTTGGCGCGAGCTGCTTTCAACTTGTCGTTTTCACGACAAAGCAGCTCGACGCGCGGCTGCATCCGGGCTTGAAGAACCCGAAGCTCATTGGTTAGCCTACCCTCCTGGTAGCTAGCCATGGCTTCCCCCAACGCACCATGAGGAGCAGCGTGGCGAGCCCAGTCCACGCACTCCACAGGGGTACGAAGGGTTGTTCCTCGGCGTATGTTCCATCGCGGAACATACACTTCATTGGAATCCGACACTGCAAAAGAAACAAAGGCAGTAAGGAAAAGATGATAAAAAACATAAGGGAAAAAGATAGGAACCCTACGCACCTGTAGGGTCAATGACAGGCCGATAGCCGCCAAACCCATCACCTGAACCTAAAGGAAATCCATCCAACAGGTCAGGCAGACGGGAAGGAGGCAAAGATCGGCGGGAAGCCCTGCGCGTACCTGATGGTCCGGCCGTAGGTGCCGGTGGCGCGGGCATGGTGGCAGCCGCCGTGGTCGCCGTTGTGGTCGCCGCCGCAGTCGCCGCCTCCTCAGCAGCAGCAGTAACCGCCGGCTCCGTGAAGGATGCTGTAAAAATCGCACTCACGGCCGGCGGTGACGTCATCTCGGCCGGAACAGTTGGCTCAAAGGAACGAGCAACTGGACCAGCGGATGCAGGCGCAGGCGCCTGGGTCGACGCCTCAGGAAGGCTGACCGAGCCTACCGTCATTGGCGGGGAGGTACTCCCCTGCGCTTCACCCCGGAATGCGTCAACATCCACGCCTGCACAAAGAAGGAAGTGTTAGATAAATTTAAGAAGTAATAAATCTGCAAAGACATTATGATTGTACTTACGGGTTTTCTTGACCCTGAACGTACGGACGGGCGGGGAGGAACCCGATGGAGCCGGCCTCTTGGTACCGGTCACCGTCGTCTTCGTTGGTTCTCCGGAGGTAACGGTCGTAGCCTCCGGAACAGTGGTCTTCTCACCACCGGGCTTCCCCGCCACCTCTTCACTATCTGACTCCGAGTCAGATAAAACCACCGGACCAGCCGTGGAGGCCTTCTCCTTCCCTTTCCCGCCGGCAGCAGCTTTCTTCTTCCGCACCAATGGAGGAGCATCTGAGGATTCCTCAGAAGAAGACAGGTCAAGAATTCCAACAGCGGGTACAGCATTGAGAGATTGAGGAAAGAATATCGCCTTACCTGGCCGCCGGTGGCTCAGGATCTCGTGGCCCAGCGGATAGACCTCCACAAAGCGATCCGCCGTTTGCTCCAGGATGGGCAACTCGCCCTCGTCCAGAGCACGAGTACCCATCCGCGCGGGACCGTCGGTTTCCCGCGGGAACAGAAGCGACTCCAAATTATTTCCCTCTGAAAGAAAAGAAACAGTTAGAAGACAAACTTGTATCAAAAAGAAAGACAAGACATACCATAGGGAATAGAGTTCAAACCGTATTCGAGAAGGATGGGAACCTGGGACGCATCCTTCCACACCCGGCTCATCCCTAACATGACCATCCCGGACTCCGCAAACCGGTAAACCGGAGATTGGATCCGGGATATCTTCGAAAACCATTCCGCCTCCTGGTAGTTGGGGGCGTGAAGGCTCGGTATCGCTTGGCCATTTTTAAACTTCATGGCAAGGGGGATGGCGCGGGCAGAAATGTAGAAGAATTCCTGCTTCCACGCGCGAAGACTGCGCTCGGTGTCGCAAATCTTCAGACCCTTAATACGGGTCGTCAAGGTGTACCACCCCTGGATGCACCTCCAGGTATAGAAGGTCATCAGGCGGTCCACATGGGGCTCGATGCCCAAAATCTGGCACACCCACTCAAAATGGCGAATCTTGGCGATCGCCATGGGGTGCAGCTCGGTCAAATGAACACCGTGCCTCTCAAGGACACGGTAAACAAATTTTGTCAATGGGAATCTAAGATTCCCATAGACAAAAAATGCAGCATAAACCCCGATCTTGCCTCTGGGGGCATCGTACACGGTCTGGTGGGATTCAGGAAACTCAGGCTCGAGATGATCGAGCATGAACTTCCTGACAACATACCGGTACTGATCGCCGGGCAGAGCACACTGGCACTCGCCAGCAGTACCCCTGTCGTCAGCTATAGCTTCAGCATCACGAGAAGACATCTTGCAGAGGAAGAAAAGAACGATTTCGAGAGAATGCTCGATTGAATAAAGGAGTATTCGCCGGAAATCGCCTTAAAGATGAAGAGAAGAGTGAAAAGTATGGATTACAAATAACCCTCTCCCCCTTTATATAGTAATCGCAATTAATGCGGTGAATTTAATGCGGAGGAGAGAGAAATCGAAGGTGCAATGAAACTATGACACGTGGCAAAAAGCAAGCTGGCAACAGCTGTTGACAGGACGCGTGCCAGTAATTTCGCGGCCACGCGCCCGAAAAATCGTGCCCACGCGCCAGAAAAAGCGACTGGAATGACCATGTTCTGTCACGTCACCATAACTTCCTGCACGTCCTGACAGTCAGAAGAAACCGTCGCACGACGTTTCAGAGGTTTGGACTGTTCTTATCTTTTCACCAACTCTTCGAATTTCAAAATTCAAAATTCGAAAATATAAAAAAGTAAGCGGGAAAATACCCCTTTACCCCTTGGCAAACAAGTAACCGTAAGACGGATGCGGGTACAGTGTAAAGGCAAAACCCTTCACATACCGAGCACCCGCAGAGAATTGAAGCCAAGTACCTCGGCAACCAAGTAACTATAAGACGGCTGCGGGTACAGTGTTCAGGCAAAACCCTTCACATACCTAGCACCCGCAGGGAATTGAAGCCAAATAAACCTTGACAAACAAGTAACCGTAAGACGGATGCGGGTACAGTGTAAAGGCAAAACCCTTCACATACCGAGCACCCGCAGAGAATTGAAGCCAAGTACCTCGGCAACCAAGTAACTATAAGACGGCTGCGGGTACAGTGTTCAGGCAAAACCCTTCACATACCTAGCACCCGCAGGGAATTGACGCCAGGAATACCTTGGAAGTAAAGTAACCGTAAGACGAGCGCAGGTACAGTGTTAAGGCAAAACCCTTCACATACCTAGCGCTCCGCTGGGAATTGAAACCAAGAAGGATCTTCTGGGCAATGCTTGCGAAAACGGAAATAACATCCCCGCATAGCGGGAACGTCGAGAACTACGTTGTTTGAAGCTCCAGGATGGAATTGGTGGTCTTAACATAATTGATCACTATGTTCAAAACTACCAAAACCTCATGGAAAATCCATACAACTGGGACTCAATGCTCCTGACTTGCGAGGAGGTTACAGACCTACCCGCATCATACCCAAAGACCAAGCAGGAAACTCGGGCATTTCTGCAAGTGACAAGGACTTCCGCGGAAAGAATCCCCATGGAAAACCTTACAAAACCCTTTTCAAAACCCTTGCTCAAGTCCAAAAGTTCACCTCACTTTATTAAACACTCATGAGATGAACATTGGACTGGGGGGACTTGAAGAGGTAGGTCCCAGCAGAGCCCAGTTGGACCCGCAAGACTCACCTTAAACAGGGAAGTCTGCGCAGAGACCAACTGGATCCGCAGAACCAACCATGCTCAGAGACGTGACGTCCTTACGCGCAGTACGCAAGCTGGTCCCGCAGGAAATGCCTCCCAATGGTGAAGGACTCCGCCTGTCCCCGCAGCCTCGGATACAAGCCATTAGGGAAGGCCACCCGCGCAGCATGGCTACACGCACAAGGCACTTAGCTCTCGATCATTCAGTGTCACCTGAAGGAATGAGCCAAGCCGGGAGCAATCCCGCACAGAGGCGGGAGGGGGAATACTCCCGCCCAAATAAGCCAGTCCGTATACTGAAGGATCTTTTACTGTACCTGACGAGGTATGGGCGAAAGATCTGATCAAAGATACGACAGCTCACTGATACAGTATGGCGAGCAGCATGCTCCTGTACTGTATCACTATTAGCCGCTGCCTACTCACCAACTACTGTCATACCACGTGCATAGCCGGCAGTTGGTGGAAAGGGAATAGTACACAGCAGGCCTGGTCACTATCAGCCGCTGCCTACCCACCAACTACCAGCAGGGCACGTGCGTAGGCTACTGTTGATGAACAGGAACACTGTAGCAGCCGGCCATACCTCCTTGGAAACCTACCTTCGGCTATAAATACCCCAAATGGTATGATCATCTCAACATTACATTATCTTATATCATCATAATATACCTGATATCTGCTCTAGCAATCTCTTAATATACTTTTATATTTAAAGAGCAATCAAGTCTGATTCTCACGCCGGAGGGTGGTCACAAGGAGGAACCCCCCCCTTCTCAGTGACGAGCTCACGGTGTCTGTTTTGCAGGTTATCAGAAGAACCATCTTCCAAGGGTCTAACCCCTCGTGGGAAACAGCTATTCAACCCCCAGGTTACCAGTAATCTGTCCGGGGTCCGGTTAATGTTTCTTCACAGAGCATATATTTGCAGTAACAAGTCATACCTATCAGCAACGTACTGAAGAAGCTCATAATCGCAACAGCGGATAAGGGTTAAATCAAGCAATTGGCCTTGGCTTCTATCCACAGCAAGCTTACACATCTTTTTGTATACGGCCCTTACAAATGGACACTCTGAATATTCTTCCATATGAATGACCCTCCACATGGCAGGGTCCTTGCAGATTTCAAGCCACGCAGTGCACACTAACTGAGCATTCTCAAATCGCTCAATGACATCAACTCTTTGGAGTATGTTGAGCATTAAATCTGATGGAAGCTCCAACCAGTTCCTTGTTGGTTGCCACTGCTTTTTGGATTTTGGAACGAATTTGAATTTCTTGCTTTTTAGCCGATATGATTTTGATTTCGACTTTGATGGCATTGTCGCTTTAACATTCACAATGCAAATGAAACATTAACCACACAATTGATATGCATGCATACAGTATATGAAGTTCAAACGCCTAACATGTGACATATATGTATATAAAGGAACATATGACAAAGATGAATTCACATTACACTGAACTCATAGGGGGCGATGCAGAAGTTCAAATTTTACGAACAAATTGGCATTTTAGTAGATATTGGATTAAAGCTTAAATGTTGAGCGAATGTTATAGCCACTAGTGACTAGCTTAGGGATGGCAGTGGACCGGGTTCGGGCCAGGGTTTGGTAATCAGTCCCATACCCGGCCCAATACCCGTGGGTATCAGGTATACCAATTAGTTTGTTAGCAAAATATCAGCTGAGATTTCCAAGTGCATTTCATTTTTGTATACAATTATAATTATTGTATATCTTTTATTTATATTGAAACTATTACAAATTAAAATAAAATATATTACATATGTATAAGAGTTATCATAAACATACAGTATCATTATAATTCTACTATGTACACATTTTGCAACATACAATATATAGATAATATCACTCGATACATATCCCGAGAACAACTACTTTTCTATATAATGAGCAACAAAAATCAAAATAAAGCATACTAGACGGAAAACTAAATATAAATATTACAACTTTTTGGGTTCGGCTAAACGGGTATATGATTTTGGCTAATCCCGCACATGTCCCATACATGTGAAACTTTTTTAAACTAATCTCATACCCGACGGGTATACCCGTTGGGCTCGTTTTATTATTATTATTATTATTTTCCATCCCTACACTAGGTTTTGGTACAACAATCCAACAGATGGAGCCTCTTGGAAAAGAATAATTGTTTATAGTGTTATAAAATGATTATCAGCCAAGTTGTAACATTAATGAACGAACCTACCTGAAATTTTGGGCTGAGAATGGAACTCCGTCGACTTCAAGTGTAGAATTAGAATTGGGGAAGACGACTAAGGAAAACTGTATATGTATATATATTAAAGAAATAAAAAAAATGATTTCGGAAACCGTTTAGCCGTTTAGGTATAGAAAAATGTGAAGATATATAACCAAATGGAAATCAATTAATTCCGGTTTCATTTCGTATAACCGTGAAAATAATTAACATCGTCAAAAGTTTATAAAATAAAATCAAAACTTCTATGTCTATGTGAACCCGTCACTAGCGTCGAGGCGAGTGCAGATGACTTGTACATTACAAAGCTCAACTTCGTTTTGTAAACGGGCCGAGTCAATGTGGGTATGAGTTCGGGCTCGAAACTAAACTAGGCAGCTTGGCTCTGCTCAAGCTCGAGCTCGAAGTAAAACGAGCCTAGGAGTGAGCCAACGAGTCGATTCAAGCTTGGCTCGAGCTCATCTCGGTTACAAAAATGAGCTGGCTTGGCTCATGTCGTTTCAAATCAAGTTTTTTTAACTATGTTTATTCAAGCTTAAATTTTGAAAGTATATTTTAAAAGTTATACAGGAAAAAACTATGAACTAAACACTTATATCCGTCAAAATTATTTTAAGTTTTGTTTTTAAAAAAGTTGAGTTAAAATGGTAAGTTTATATAAAATTATTGAGACTTATTGTAAGTTTTTAAAGGGTCATTGTTTAAAATTTCAATCTAATATACAATAACCCTGAAATAATTTTTTTTGTGGGTCGAAATATTTTCGTGCCTTTATTTTTATTTTCGGGATCGAATCGTGTCATGTCATCTATAAATAAAATCAAACTAAACTAAAAGTTTAAAAAATAAATAAAATGAATCAACTCTCATTATTATTAGAAAGAGTGAACTACGATTTTTGTCCCTTTGGTTTGTCTAAATTTACGATTTTAGTTCAATTTTTTTAATTTTGCGATTTTCATTCCTGTGGTTTTATTTTACTTGCAATTAAACCCGATCTCACTAACCCTGTTAAGTCTGGTAGTTAAACTCATTATTTGTGCCCCTCACGTGAGGGGCAGTTTTGTCATTTTTCTCTCCAAATAAACCCCAACCGTAATCCGCAAGCCCCATTGTACATATATGCTCCTTCATGTTCGTTTATCTCTTGTTTAACTATGCTCGTGAACTATTCGTTTATAATTTAATAAACGAACAAGAACATGTTTAGTTTTTAACTAACGGACATGAACACAAATATTTGTTCGATTAAGTGTTCGTGTTTGTTAAAAGTAAAATGAACGAACACGGACATACCTTTATTCATGTCGGTTCGATTCGTTATAGGCCTATATATATGTAATTATAAGGTAATTACTTGAAAACTAAATTGAAAATTGAGTGGAATGAGAAATTTTGCAACCAATAATTTACAAACACAAAAAAACAACTTAAAATTATAAAGTAACATGGTTAACCGATTAACCCAACTAACCCGACCCGACAAACCCGAAACTTGAATAACTCGAACCCGACTAACCCGAACCTTAATAGGGTCGGGTTGCGGGTTATATATTTTTTTATGGAAACCCGACTAACCCGAAACCCGATCGGGTTGACCCGATGAACACCCCTAATATCAAGTATAGGATTTATTAAAAAGCCAAACTAAAGCTTAAAAAATAGGAAACTTGGATTTAAATAATCCTAACTATGAACTATGGCAAATAATTGTCACAACTAGTGAGTAAATTCGGTACCGATACCGATTTGGTACCGTCAATCGGTACCAAAGTTTTGAGTATCGGTATCGGTATGGTACCGGTATTGTAACAACTCGGGTTTTTGTTTACCTTAAAATACCCGACTCGTTTTTGATTTCGGATAACTTAATCAATTTACACGCCGCATTTATCGAACTAATAGTATTCTATTATTAGTTATGTATTTTAGTGATTTCATATATATATATATATGTGTGTGGATATCTCCCACTAGCTTTTTACCGTTGTCAATTTCTCTCCGTACATACCCCCGTTCACCTTCCGTACAGTCAAATCCCTCTCCGGTCATCTTCTCCGGCGGGAGGGTTCTTCTACGGCTAGGCTTCTTCTCCGGCGGGAGCTTGCTTCGGCCAAAAGCTCCATACGGCAAAAGGTAGGTGTGCTCTTGTTTGTGCAGGTCTCTTTCCGGCGGAACATGTCGGTTGTACGGACAAGATAGATCCAGTTTGAACCGGCAAGAAGCAATTGTTGCTCTGAAAGGAGAACGTTGCTGTGGTTTTTTGTCACCGTTCGAGGGATTTTTTGGTGATCTTTTTCCTCCACCGGCTCTCCCATTTCCGGTCAACGAACTCTCATTTTTTTACAACCATGTCTGCCGTTCCAACTCTGCACTTCCGATTTCATCAACTTTCTCCACTGAGATTATTATTATTATTATTATTATTATTATTATTATTATTATTATTATTATATACCTTGGATCAAGCAAGTTCATGAAATAATATTATTATATTATATAATTATTATATTATTATTGTTATTATTAATTATTACTGTTATTACAGTTATTTTATATAATATAATTATTACTGTTATTATTATTATTATTATTATTATTACTACTATCATCATTTTGATTGGGTGTTTCATTGCTTGCGTTTGTGTGATTAGTTGCAATCATAGAGCGTAGGAACCATGACTATTACTTGAGACCATGTCCTGAAACGAGGGGTGTAGGAAAGGGTAAAGATAGGGAGTATATATTGCGTTTGGCTTCTTGGAATCTAGGAACACTAAATAGTAAGTTGCTAGAATTGGTAGATGTGCTTAAAAGACGTAGGGTTCAGATAGCATGCCTCCAGGAGACTAAGTGGAAAGGGCATAGAGGGGCTGAGTGTAATGGGTATAAGTTGTGGTACTCGGGGTCTGATGGAGCTAGGAATGGAGTGGGGTTTCTAGTGGCTAAGGAACTACACACTAGTGTGATGGAGGTGATAAGACATAATGACAGAATTATGGTGCTGAGATTGGTACTAGGAGAGGAAGTAGTGGCAGTAGTCTGCGCCTACGCACCTCATGTAGCCTTAGGAGACCAGGAAAAGAGAGAATTTTGGGATTGCCTAGACGCAGTGGTAGGGGGCATACCTAGGGGTGGGAGGATTTGTATAGGAGGTGATTTTAATGGACACATTGGTAAGGCTAACGATGGTTTTCAAACCGTACATGGGGGTTTCGGTTTTGGTGATAGGAATGAGCCCAGAACAGATCTCCTAGAGTTTGTGGTGGCCCATGACCTAGGTATTATAAATTCTTATTTTAGGAAAAAAGATTCTCAGTCGATCACTTTTAGCAGTGGCGGACGCGACACGCAAATTGACTACCTTTTGATGAGGCAAGGAGACCGACGTTGGTGGAAGGACTGCAAAGTCATACCTGGGGAGATAGTTGTGGCTCAACATCGACTGCTAGTGACAGATATAGGCTTCAGGAATAAGCTGACTATTCGAGAGAAGAAAGGTACACCTAAAATTCGATGGGGAAATTTGAAGGACGAAAATCTCCTACTGTTTAAGGATAAACTCATACTGCAGACGCGGGCTAGACTAAATGGGGACCCAACTCATATATGGGAAGATATGGCGATAAAGATCATTCAAGTAGCAGAGGAGACTCTCGGGGTCACAACAGGAAAGGCAGGTGGGCATAAGGAGTCTTGGTGGTGGAATGAGGCTGTACAAGATAAGATAAGAGACAAACAAGGATGCTTTAGGGAGCTTATGAGGTGCACAGATGAGGAGGAGCGAGTGGAATTGAGGGAGACCTACAAAACGGACAAGAGAGAGGCGAAGAAGGCAGTGGCGGAAGCAAAGAACGCGGCTTATAAACGGATGTATGAACGTTTAGAAACAAAATAGGGTGAACATGCCATGTTTAAGATTGCCAAAGCGAGGGAGCGTAGAAGGCAAGATCTAGGACCTGTGAAGTTCATAAAGGATACTGATGGGCATGTATTGGTCAAGGAGCAGGACATCAAGCTAAGATGGCAAACCTACTTTCACAATCTTTTTATCAATGGAAGAGTTTACCAAGAAGAACATGACAACACAACCGTCCAACGACAACAACCGAATAACTGTTACTGCCGACGGATCACACGAGAAGAGGTGCAGACTGCACTTAGAATGATGGGAAGGGCTAAGGCGGTTGGCCCAGACAACATACCCATCGAGGTGTGGAAGTGTCTGGGTGAGGAAGGAGTCATGTGGTTAACTACTCTGTTCAATATTATCCTCAAATCTGGTAAAATGCCAGACCAGTGGAGGAGCAGCGTTGTAGTTCCTATCTATAAGAACAAAGGAGACGCCCAATGTTGTGGTAACTACCGAGGAATCAAACTACTAAGCCATACTATGAAGTTATGGGAAATGGTGATTGAGGTTAGACTTAGACGGGAAACTCAGGTTACGGTGAACCAATTTGGCTTCATGCCGGGGCGTTCCACCACAGAGGCAATACACCTTATAAGAAGATTGATGGAAAAGTATAGAGAGAAGAAGCATGACCTTCATATGGTGTTTATTGACCTAGAAAAAGCCTACGATAGTGTGCCACGACATGTGCTTTGGGAGTGCTTGGAGGGTAGAGGAGTACCCAGGAAATACATAGAGATAATTAAGGATATGTATACCAGGAGTGCAACAATTGTCCGTGCGCCAGTGGGGGATAATGATTTCTTCCCGGTAGAGGTAGGTCTTCACCAGGGGTCAGTGCTGAGTCCGTTTCTTTTTGCAGTAGTCTTAGATGAGTTGTCAAAGTCGATTCAGGGGACGCTTCCGTGGTGCATGATGTTCGCAGACGATACTGTGCTACTTGTTGAGAGAAAACAAGATCTAAGCATGAAGCTTGAGGAGTGGCGAACAACCTTAGAGACAAAAGGTTTAAGGATTAGTCATTCTAAGACGGAGTACCTCCTCTGTGATTTTGGTGGGGGGAATGACAATGAGGAAGTACAGATCACCATTGAAGGGCAGGTGGTTCCGCAGGTAACGAAGTTCAAGTATCTAGGATCATTTGTTCAGAGCGATGGGGAATTAGACAGTGATGTGACCCATCGAGTTTAGGTAGGATGGTGTAGATAGAAAGCAGCCACATGTATATTGTGCGACAAGAGTTTCCCAACTAAACTAAAGGGAAAATTTTATAGGGTTGCAGTTAGACCCGCAATGCTATATGGAACGGATTGTTGGGCCGTCAAGAAGGCACAAGTACGAAAGATGGAGGTAGCAGAAATGAGAATTCTACGTTGGATGTGTGAGCACACAAGGTTAGACCGAATAAGAAACTTTGTGTTTAGGTAGAGATTAGGGGTAGCGAACATAGCAGACAAGAAAAGAGAGTGGAGATTGAGATGGTTTTGACATTTGAAGAGAAGACAGACGACGAATCCTGTTAGATAGTAGAAAACATTACTATAGAAGGGAGGTGGGGTAGAGGACGACCTAAATTGATGTGGGATGAGAGGATTAAGCATGATTTGATAGACCTAAACCTCTTCGAGGACATGGTTGAGGATAGGAATTCGTGGAGAAGTAGAATTAAAGTTAAGGATTTTTAGGGAAAAAATAATACCTTAGGGCTTCTATTTACCTTATTTAGGTCACACACCATAATAGTATATTCTTTCAATATATTATTATTATTATATTATTATTATATTACTGTTTAACTTTGATTTCCTTTGTATTGCTTCATACATATGTATTTTAGAGCTGAGGGTCTCTCTTGAAGCCACCTCTTTATCCCTTTGGATAGAGGTACGATGTGCCTACATCCCACCCTCCCCGGACCCTACCTATAGCTTTGCTGTTGGTGGGACTTCACTGGGTATGATTGATATATATATATATATATATGGAAATGTTAACATACAAATTAAATTAACATGCTAAACGTGAGAATCTAAGTAGAGTAATTATATATACAAGTAGAGTAATTATGTAATTACTCCATGATGTAATTACATAATTACTCTACTTGTATATATAATTACTCTACTTGTTTCTCACGTTTAGCACGTTAATTTCATTTGTATTTGATTCAAACCCTATATATATATATATAGATAAAAGATCAAATACAATAATCCCTTATCATACAATATGTACGCGAGTTTGTACACCATCGATTTCAAAAAACACGCGACCTTCCCTTGCTCCAGCGCTTTAATTCTCTGCTCCCATCAACTCTAATCCACTGCTCCATCGATTTCGTACACGTTCACCCTCACCGTCACCGTCCAATGATTGCATCCTATATATATATATATATATAGGGGTGGGTTATTGTACAATAATCAGTTATCATACATTAGGTACGCGAACGTTGATTTAATTTTTACGCGGTGGCATAATCGTGAATAACCTAAATCTAATTCTACAATCTAATTCATCAATTGATTCATCAGACGTCCATCCATATCAATATAATTCAATCGTCGATCCATAACAAACTAATCTACAGATTGACATCAAACTAATTTGAGTTATCTAAACCTAAAAAATGTTCGTTACCTGCAAATAAACTTCAAACACAATGGGTCAATTTTTTTGCAATTAAACAAACGATTGTTGTTTGTTCTTCAATTTTTTGCCTAATCATACAAATTTGAGCCTTCAATTTTACAGTTGCAACTTATTTTGGATGTTAAACAAAAAATGAAGACACTGTACATTTAAACGTTCTGACAAAAAATGAACACCTTTGAACGTTCAAGTTTAGAAGTTCTGTACCAAAACTTTTGAAGTTCTAATAAAAAGGTTTAGAAGTTCTAACAAAAACATCAATTGATTATGGAATTGCAGAAATAACGCACTCAATAGAGCTCTGATTAGGATTCAAAATATTATGTTTAAACGTTCTGAAACAAAACTGAAGACCTTAAAACGTTCTGGCCAAAAAAGAACATCTTTAAACGTTATAATACGTTCACAGATGTTCTGGGTGTTAAAAAAATGAACATCTTTAAACATTCTAATACGTTATAAGAAGTTCAGGTTGTTTAAAAAAGTTTAGAAATTCTGATAAAGTTTAGAAGTTCTAAGAAGTTCTTAGAGTTTAAAATGGTTTAGAAGTTCTGATAAAAAGTTTAGAAGTTCTGGGTGTTCAAAACTTCTAAAACTAACATAAAAAAAAAAATTAAACACATGTAAACATGAAATTGAACACTGAAATCACTTCGTATAATATCATAATCATCAAATAAACAAACAATTAAGCATAAAAACCATTAAGCATAAAAATAAGCATAAAAACCATGATAAAATTATTGCACTTAACCTCCAATACTTTCATAAAATAAACAATTAAGCATAAAAACCATGATAAAATCATAAGGAAAGTAAGTGTGTTTTACAACACATTAGAAAACATTTCCAGTTAAAAATCAAGGGGGGTTCGTAGAGAAACTCACTGTCTTGTAGCCTTTCCGAAAATCCCGTGTCCTATATTAGAACATGTTTTATTAATAAAACTTGATTTTAGTTTTTATACAAAACTCCTTTTTATTTTATAAGTCTTATTCTAGTATTCACATAATCACATAAACACATAAACACATAAGCGAGTACACATAGTTCGGTTTTCCGTTTAGCTATTAAGTAATTATATTAATTAACAAACAACTAAAATATAAGAAAATAACTTAAGATTCTGTTGCTGGAATTTTTCAAGAAAATATTAATCTTTTATTTTTCACAAAACTTGACGTTTTCGTCGGTTTTGTGCTTAAAATGCGTTAATTCGGTTTTTCGTTTAAAATGTAACTTATACATTATGAAAAATACTTGTTACATAAATATTAGTCAAGTTTTACAAGATAACTTGTGAAAATATATTATTTTCATTTTTTTGTTAATATTTTCTTAAAATAGCAACTTTTTAACGTTTTCGTGTCGGTTTTCGCAACACGAACCGTTTTAGGACTAAGTTTTTATCATCTTGTCCTTTTCTCAGGTATTAACTTATGTTATATATGAGTATTTGACCACTTTAGGGGCCGTTCTAAAGCAGTCCCTAATAGTTGTGTCGGTGTTGCTTAAAAAGCCGATTTTTCGCCCGTTTAAGTTACCGACGAGTCAAATAATTTACACAAGTCTATACTAATCATTATATGAACTAAACACACATAATAACATATAATTTACCTTAAATTGCAGTTTTGATCAAATCATTTCACAAGACATGTTTAACCCGATTTTCAAGTTTCTAGTTCATATTTTAAGTTTAATAATGTTACCAATCAAGTTTTGTTAATTTTATATAAAAAAATATCATATTAATACCTAAATTTCCAGGTTCAAATCATCATATCATTTATGTATAAGTTCAAGTAGTTCATTAACCAATCAAATTATGAATTTCCTAAGTGTTTAACTAACAAAGTTTCCTATTATAGTAACTTTTTAATTTTTGATAATTCTATCTAATTCAATCTTTCCACTTTGATTAAGTACAATTCTAAGTTTAATTCATTCAACTTGTTTGATAAGGTTTCATGCATCCTAAGTGTCCTATCCAATTTTGTTCTTTCAATTTATCATTCAACAAAGTTTCCTTATTTAGTAAGTTGTTGTCCATTTTAACCAAGGTGTTAACTAATCAATGCTTCTAATCATGCACCCTATCTTAGTTCAAAATTGTTATTAATCAAATACTGATCACATTCATCACAAGTATTCACATCAAAATCCAAATTTCAACTTTTTTTAAATTAAAGTTTCCTTAATTAGTAATTTTAACAATCTTTGTTAATCTTCAAGTTCCAACTATTAATTCTAGCATATAACCTATCTTATTTTCAATTAGATTATTCCTTATCATTTCTTGATTCAACAATCCATCCAAAGTCCCTAATTAATCCAAAACCCAAAAATCCCCAAATTTCAATTATGAACAAACTCTTGTTTTGTTTATCTCTAACAACAATTTCTCAATAATTCAAGTTCATATTAATCAAGCTAATGATCAACAACCAATCCAAATTCATTCTAATATCAACTCCTAACATCAAGTTCATTCAAACAATCAAAAGGTCAATAATACTTAATATCAAATCCATTAATCAATATAGATTCTTTAGGATGTATGTATGTATGTATTATTGAGTTTTGATCCTCTCATACATATATACATATACTCACGGAACACATATATATACATATACCACACACATTAGCAATCTTTCAAATCAAACTCAAGAACAATAATCCTTATATATCTATAATCAATACTTAATTAACCATAATATAATACTTACTTGATTTCTTGAGACTGTTAAAGATGAAAATGATGAGTGATAGTAGTGTGTGTTTCCTAGCTTTAATCCTTCCTAATGGCTCCTTAATAGCTTAATCCTTTCCTTGATCTTAACTTAATTCTCCATGTTCTTGATTATGTGTATGTGTGTGTTTATATCTTGATTTGAATTTGATTTGGGTGTGTTTAAAAGTGTGTGTGTGCCATGGGTTTTATAGAGAGAAAGAAAGAGTATGTTTGAAAAATGAGTGGTGGTGGGGATGCCAACACATAAGGGTAATGATTAGGGTAATCATTAGGGGTGAAAGGTGTGTGGATGGGAATGCTACAACAAACATGTTTCTAGAATATGTAATGATTGGTAATGATTGGAAATGACAAGTGTTATGTACAACTCATCTAGGTAATGATGAGCACATGGTTTTAACTAAATCAATGGGTGGTGTGGGAGTGAGGTGTCAAGTTTTGATGGGGAAAGGAATGGGTTGGGTGGGTGTTTAAACAATAATATTAAGTTTCCGTTTTAACGTCTAACGGATTTTAGCTAATCAAACGAATCCCGTTTTCTAATAATTTTTGTCAGACTTTGAACGAAATTAGATTCTTGATAATACAAGCCTAAGAAACTAATTTTTTGGAAATAGTTGACGTTGGGTGTTTACCGGGTCGTTCACCGACACTTGGTTATTTATTTTGCAATTTTTGCGATTCGGGCCTTCTAAAATTAAGTGTATACGTTGTCTCGACTACTTTAATATGTATTTTAATTTTTCGAGATCATTTGGCCCCTTTAAGGATTTATTTACTTTTTGACTCGTTACCCAAGGTGATTCCACGTCAGGATCGTTACGTGGCGATTTTTGCACTTTTTGTTGAATTTAAAACGTTTAGATCATTAATAGAGGAGATTTTTCTCATAATGACGTAATTTTATTGCTAATCGAGATTATATTAGTCGCGATTTAGGCTAATTTTTAGCCGGGTGTCACAACAAGGTCGCGTTCAGGCCGTCAACCGTCGTCGTTCATTGTCCATACAACGCCGTTTATGGTCATTGTTATGTGTTTCCAAGTCGTCCTCGATCATTTAACCAAAGCCCAAACTAATTTTATTAAACGTAAAACGAATTGATCGATTTTGGTTTCTAGGGTTTACGTAAATTGGGGGAAAAACCCATCTTCTGTATTTGAATATTAATTTTCTTATGGTTACCTTATGTGGAGTTGGTTGTATTGTTGTTATTAGCTATGTTGGCCACCTTCCCGGTTCGAATCCGGCAGTGGCCGGACTTGGGCATTTTTAGTTTATTTTTTATTGTTTATTTTTTATTTTTATTTTCAATTGTTAATGATTATAAATATAAAACGAACACTATTTTGTAAAATCAACGCTACTAAGTTATGTTTTCTCTCGTTAAGTTTTAGTATATATTTATAGGTATTATATATTAATAATAAACTTTAATTTGTTTAAACCCAACATCATCTTTGATGATTCTTGTCGTTGGACGTCTTTTATAAACTTTTATTTATTATATATATTATATAATACTAAACGTATTAAATAGATTGTTCTTTAAAAGATTTAAAACATAATATTCATTTATATATTACTACATATTATATTTAATTTATTACGCATTATTAATATGGTTGCCTATTTATTTATACATTAGTATTTTATTTACTCAAATAATTATAAGTATGTTATATAAAATTTATTTATGTAAATTATGTATTTTTAAGTCTCACTATAAAATTTATATCAAGTATACGTATTGGTGATTCTATAAAATAATAAAAGTAATAATCCTTTAAAATGATAACAATAATAATGGTATTATATTTAACTTATATTTATTTACTTAAGTTAATAATAAAATTTCCTTACTAGCAATCATAATAGATTTCATTGATCAATTAATTAGCATTCTAATCTCAAATATAAGTAAGATCACATCGAAACTTTAATTCGTTATACGTGTTGTCTCATTGTTAATTAATTCATATTACTTATAATTAACTAGGAAACCTTGTCGGTGTATCCCGAATGGTTAATATTTCCCCCCTCATCATTTTTATTTCGTTCATCTAATCAAGTGAGTATCGCATTCCCCCCTTTTACACTCATTTTATACTATTTCTTGGGACGTATGCGTTACTATATATTTTCTTATTATCTAATACGCAAATTGCAACCGTTGTCACTTGTGTTTAACAAATATACCTTGTTATGTGCTTATATGCTTTATGTGAATCGCACTCGGAGAGGTCCAACATAATCTCATAATAGTATGATCATACGACAGTCGTAATAGTCATTGTGCTTATCGACAGTTCATTATTTTCTTACTCATTGGTTAAATTGCTTATATCACTTGACACAGTTTGATCTCTTATTTATTATTATATAATCATGGAAATCTGGTGTTTTACTCACTCAACCTCGTGCTGACAAATCTACTTTATTTTTAACGCATATACAGGTCATCGTGTGATGTGAAGTTAGTTCAATAATGGAAAGAAAACTTCAGAATCAAGATATAGAAATAAACGAGACATTTGCTTTATGATTTATCTTTTCTTGGAGAATTATTTGTTTTTGGATATTGTATTGTATAAATTATCTTAATTAAATTTAATTTTAAAGATATTGAAATTTTCAATAGTGTATGAAAGTACCTTGAGAGTTGTGGACAATCAGCTCACGCCCTGACATTTCCGTCGTAGGTTGGGGTGTGACAGATATTCCTGTATTTTACTTTAAATATGGCATTCGGTACCGTACCAGTATCAAGAATTTTCGATTTTCGGGATCGGGAATTTCGGTACCGTCTCGGTACCGTACCGGTACCATGAATTTGCGATTTTTGAGATCAGGAATTTCGGTACTGATCTCATCCCTAGTCCCTACTATGGGCTATGGAAATCGATTTGACCGCCGAATAGTCATTCTTTCCCATTGTTGGAGCCCTAGTTTGCCATTCAAGTGGTTGGGTGCTTACATGGTTTGCCTCAAATCGCTACCCATCACCATCACAGAGCTGGTGTGACCCTCTTATTCTACCGCCGCTGAATTTGACAGTGGTTCTAGGGTTCAACCAACATCAATAATTTGAGCTTTTATTAGAAAAAGGTTATTAAATATCATCTATCTAAAGTTACAAAGAGGTATGAGACGAAAAGATATATTCAGTTTTCTTTTTAGCCCAAAAAGGTGTCCAACCACAAACGTTTTTCTAGTAACCGAAGACTAAAGGATTTAAGATTTTGTTAGTCACGGCTCGTTATGATCAAATATGTTAAAATATGAGACTGTCAGCAGATAACTTGTGAGTTAAGACTGTTATTTACCAATAGTCTATAAGTGGGATAATTTAAATCCAATATCCTAAAATGGATATTGTAATTTTACAATACCATGAGGGAAAAACAGTAAAACTTTTGAATACTCTAAGGAAAGAAGATGGATGATTATTAAAGCCTACGTTTATTCAGAAGCATTCACAATCCATTTCTTATAAATATGTGAGTGAGTTTTGTAAATTATAGGATATGTTTATGAGTGGTTGTGAGTAGAGGAGGCAGCAAATATTAAATGAGTTTTGTAAATTTGAGAATACACCGTTCACATTGTCTATTTCTTTTAATTCTTTTGCAAGTGGCTGTAAGTGGATAGGGAATGAGTTGTGAATGTTATAAGAGGAAAAACAATTATAAGATGTAGAAATATGTAAGTATGTTATACAATGTACATATATGAAGGTGTGTTCTACAAATTAACTATGTTCTACAAATTAACCAAGTTGAAAGGGAGAAAATAAAAGCTTATTAAAGTGTAATGGAATAACTTAACAAAGCACAAACCAAACTGAATAGTGAAGTTGTGTGGAGAAGCAAATTTGAAAGCTAGCAGGCTGCCCGCGCGTTGCGATAGGATTTTATGTATGCAAGATTCTTTTTTTTTTCTTGTTTTTTTTTGTAAACGGAGATGACACCCTGGTAAATATTTATAAATTTAAGAAGCAAATCCAAGAAAAATAAAAAGGAGATATTAGTACTTCTTATGACAAATTCCAAGTAGTTCGTGTGTAACATCTAGCCACTTGTACTAACAATGTTGTCCGCTTTGACCCATGGATTGCTCATAGGGCTATCACTTTTACCTGAAACCCGAAACCCAACCCAAGAAAACTCGTACCCGAAGCTGAACTAACCCGACCTTAAAAACCCAAACCCAAGAAATACTAACCCGAACCCGAACTAAAGTAATTCGGGTTGGTTCTCGGGTTTGATTTATAAGTTTCGGGTCAACCCGAATAAATTTTTATTTCTGAAATTAAATATATTTTTAGGTGTAATATGCTAAGTTTTAACCACTAAAGCTATCAGATATAGACCTAATTGACTGTTGTCATTCCAATTATTATGGATCGATTGTTTATTGTTAATTTATGTTTTCCGTTTATTATTAATAACAACCATAATCGAACAACCAAATCACGCTCAACTAAAGACGATTATGGTTCAAGTAGTTTTACTCTTCTTTTGAATTGTTTTATCAAGTTATGTTGGTTTCTTATTTGAGTATTTGCTTTACGAGCAAAGAAGAATATATTTTAATTTTAGCATTATAGTTTTTAATTACTTTTTTATAGGATACTCGAAACCCGATTAACCTCATAATAAATTTCACCATACAACATACTTATTTTGATCCATCTTAGTAAATTTCTCATTTAGATTCCCATTGAGGTTTTATGTTGATTTCGCATAGCGATTTTGTTTTTATTCCTTATGGTAATCTTCAATATAGAATTTGGTTCATTTTTAGTTCCGTTGACAATTTCCACTACTCAATTGTGTTCATTTCAATGGTGACTTACGTTCCGCGGATTTGTTTATTTCAAATTTTCTCTTATGAAAATATTTATGACAAGACAAGAACGGCCTGATGTTTTTATAGCAATACTTATTTAGTGGGATCCATTGAAGCAAGGAAATTGGGTGATTTACTAACTTGTTACTCAATGTTCATATAAAAACCCTAAGTTTTAAAAATTTTATTGATACCTCACATATATATAAATATATAATTTTATTGATACCTCACACACACACACACACACATATATATATAGGTATTAGATATATATATATATATATATATATGGGTATTGGATCATTTCAGAAGTTTTTTAACAGCGAGAAGTGCGAGAAGTGAAGGTGTAACTCCATTAATCCCTAATTTCACTCCATTTCTTATGTGTAGGTGCGTTGTGTAGGTGCATATGTATGTGTGTAGGTACGTATGTTGTATATGTGTACGTATGTTTGTATATGTGTATGTATGTTTGTATGTGTGTAGGTACATAGGTTTGAATGCGGCTCGGTACATTTATATGTTTGTAGGTTGGTTTGAATGTGTAATTAAGATATAAATACAATCAACCTAGATATATGTATGTAACATCATATGAAAGGGAGTGAATTAGGGATTAATGGAGTTATACCATCACTTCTGGCACTTCTCGCTGTAATATCACTTCTCGCAAGATCCATCCTATATAGGTATTGGATCATTTCAGAAGTTTTTTAACAGCGAGAAGTGCGAGAAGTGAAGGTGTAAGGGTAAGGATCCTAAGAGAACCCTGTAGGTTCCCAGCCGGATCTACACAGGAGTATCTCGTAACACGAGGGTGCGGAATCCCCTACGTATACGATACGAGTGTTTACACTAGAAATACAAAAATAAAACAAGAACACGTAAATACAAATGAACACTTGTTATATTACGATCTCAAGAACCAAAAACACCAAACAAGTGTTACACCTTGTTGCCAAACCAAACTGTCAAAAGTCTACTCACAAAATAGCCGAAGTTAGGTATATATTTAGTGACAACTTCGCCTAACACCCTAGGTGAAGTTGTCCCTAACTTCGCTACTAGACAAGTTCGCTAAATCCAAAAATCAAAACAACACGTTCAATAAAACATAAGAACAATGTAACGATTACAGACGCAATAGACACAAGATAAATGAACTACGGGCATCATGCACCAACAGACTCCCCCTTGGCAGTAGCTTCATATCTCTAACACTTTTTCCGTGTCTTGTAATAAAAAAAGCACGTACCCTTCGTCTTCAAGCATGAACGCCCTGTCTCACACAAACTAAGACCATCCTCTGGTATTTCTTCGCTTTGTCTTTCCAAGCAGGTATATAAAAAATCTTCTTATCATTGAGTACCTGCAAATCAGCTTGAGACAAGTTAACCAAGTGCATTGGATCATACACTCTCAAGATCTCCTATTCGTCTTGATCTTCCATCACGGCTTCTGCAGTTTGGTAGTCAACATAACACCACTTAAGATCCTTCAACGCATCATGAGGCATAATCTTCATTGGAACCTCTTTCCAACAACGAATCGGCTTGTACTTCATCACCATCCAGGGCTTGCCATCATCCCGCATTCCCCGTTCCTTATCTTTAATCAACCTTCCCTTTTGAGGCTTCAACAACTCAAACCTTTTCTCCTTAACACTTTCCTTCCACACAATCTTTCCAACCCGTCTCGCAAAATCATCATCACTTCTATTAATCAACCTTAACCTAGCCAAATCCTTCACTTCACACTCAGGTAACGTGTTGAGGACTTCAATCTCTTAGCAAAGTACTGAATCCCATCATATCTTTTCACCACAAACAACTTTAACTGTTCATCATACAACCAGCAAATAATCCCTTTCTTCGATTCAGTATAACCATTGATATTGTAACTTTTCTTGAACATCGCAGGTACCACTTACTTCTTTGTTTTGAAGAACCATTAAGCACAACCTTCTTTCCATCTTGGTTGTTCCCCCCACTCAGAATCACCCGACACATTATCTCCTTGAACCAAACTTTTTGGACCAGCACTAGGAATATCATGCTCAACACTATCATCAAGTATCTCTCCTTCCTCTAACCCACTATCGATCTCTATCTGTTCACCAATTTTCTCAATCTCACTAATAGTCAGCACATCATCACCCATATCTTACTCATCATCTACAACCATGGTCTCACCGCCTGCACTACCCGATGGACCAGTAGACCCCCCCCCCTGAGATGTGTAAGCCCCAAGAGTTTGTTCAGTTCTTGGCAGCTCACCACCTGCATCTTTCGATGCATTGGGATCATCATCTCTGTCCTGTCTTTTCTTCGTTCTAAACTTATCACCTTTGCATCTAGTCTCCCCCTGAGATGCTAAGAACTGTTTCAAAGCATCAAAGAGTTTACCATGTTCGATAAGAAGTGATGACTGAATCTGGTTCTTAGCCACGAGCCGTTGAATAGCTTGTGTATGAATGAGATTTATCCGTGACTGCTCAACAACAATTCTTTCCAGGGCCGCAATCCTCTCAGAATCAGACAAGGTAGTATCAAAATCAAAATTCATGTGTGAAGTATCCTGAGCATAAGGTGGTGGAATTCCCAAGCTTACTGGAATAGCAGATGCAGACTGTGTAGTAACTGTGGGTGAAATAGTGACAGATAATCCGGCAGTTGCTACCGGTGTGGATTCAACAAACCTGGCTTCAACAAACCTGGCAACCACCTCTGATGGAGTAATAGAAGGAGGTGGTAAGGAAACAATCTCCGGTGTTGACATTTGTACCGTAGAGGGAGCAATGGAGGATGCTGACAAAGCCACCATTGGTACACTCGAGGTCACTGGCAATGGTTCAGACGATGATGGAGGTAACATAGACATACCAGATAAAGTTGGTGGAGCAAAATGAACAACACTCAAACCTTCACCAGCTTTAGCCTTCTTAGATCTGCATACCAAGGCATACAACTCCTCCACATAATCTGACTCACTATCATCTGAATCCTTCTTCCGTTTTCCCTGGATCATCTCTTGTGTAGCAAGAACTCTTTGTGCTTCAACTGTGTCATCAGTGGAAGAATCAGACAAAGTGTCCTCAGAATCCTCCACTGAGGCAATTGACGGACCCACAGATGTATCAATCAAAGAAACATGCACACCAGAAACTTCAACAACTGAGGCTTGAATTTCAGCAGGATCAACCTATCCATATCAAAGAAACCTTTCCCTCCAAAGGCAAACTCAAGATCAACTTGTTCTTCGGGAGCTGCAACTGGGTCAACAATAGGAATTTCTTGAACCACCGGTGGTGGTTGAACCACAGGAGGTGGTTGAGGAATATCAACTTGTTGCAGAATCGGATCATTGAACTCATCCTCTGGTGGAGCAATGTAAGTAGGGTTCACAAGATACCCAAACAAAGTAGTGTGCCTCGGACGAAGTTCAGGCTTGCTTCGTGCACTAGATGACTTACATTGTGCAAAAATTCTCTTGTTGATGCTTTCCACATAAGAGATCGGGCGACGTTGTGGCAGATTGGGAGCAACATGATTATGAATCATCTGTAAGAATCTGGGATACATTAAGAACCGTTCCCGTGCCACGGCTCGACACTGACGATCAATCTCACAGAATACCATCTGACTGAAACTATACGGCTTGTTGTATGTCAACGTGGTCATTGCAGATTGCATCGTCGCACCCATACCATTTGATCCAGCCTTGTGACCAGACATGCACACAATCAACATGTGCATTAAGAACCGCCACTGGTCCAACAGAAAACCCTTTCGACGTTATGAATCGTCTAACGGACCCGAATACCCCATACGAAGAAAAGCTCTGTTTTTGAAAGTAGCTGAAAAATCAATAGGATCCTAAGTGATTTCAACCCCGAACTGTAGAGCTTCCTTGATCTGATTAGCTGAGAACTATACCACCTGATTGTTCACCGTAGAACGCATAACTGGAGGTTCAACACGACAGTCATATTCCACCGTCCTCCAAAAGTCTTCAATGTTTGGAAGAGATATCGGTAGAGTAGTGGTGATAGCATGAAAAATACGTGAACGAATGAGAAACGAGATGATCTAAGTATAGCCTTCAGCTCCACGACTATCCGGATCCAAAGTAACATACATGTTGTGACCCGGAAAGAACTGTCTCTTATCACCATCTCCTTCATCACCACCTGTAACACCAGCACCAGCCACAACAGCCATACCTGCAAAAACAAACGAGCTAAGTTAGACAAATGTGGCATACAGCTTATAACTTCGCTGATATGATAGAGGCGAAGTTGTGGCTTTAGCGAAGTTGGTATCTTCTCTTGGGATATAACTTCGCTTGGATGCAACTCAGCATAGTGTGCAGGTAACAGATAACAGGGGTGTTACAATCTTAACACACAAGCAAAGTTAGTGAAGAGGACAGAAAGTTATGCAACGAAGTTCTCATACATGCAAAGTTAGAGTTAACTTCGCCAGACATAACTTCGCCGCACAAACGGTTTAATCCCGGAACCTGTGAGGTGAAAATATGGACAATCAGAAATTGACAACATGTATAGGAGAGTGCGATTATGGTTCCGAATAGCCATTTATCATCAAACCAATCTTAAACCGATGAGAAATAGTGTCATAAGGGGTTTTCAATAAAACTGATTAAAAACAGACATTGTGGAACTGATTAACAATCTAATATAAATTATGATACAAAAGAGGCCGAAGAACCTTAATTGCAGACGAGAAACGGATTACAATGAGTTTGATTCAAAGGTTAAGTTCGCAGAGGGTTTAAGAAATAAAGGCTTGACCGAGTTGGACCCGTTTTTGCCTTTTATATTGTTTAGAAAAACCCAGGGGTGAAGTTATGGTAACTTTTCCCTTGTAGTAAAGTTCGCCTGAAAGTTAACTTCGCCCATGCAATGTTGAAATTATAAATCGATCAAAAATGAGTAACCAAGATTTTAATTTAAACGTAATGAAGATAAACCATATAACGTCCTTCATAACAAGAGTAAAATAAAAGGACGGGATCAAATTTCAGTCTTCCAGAAACCCTGCATGTTTATGAAAAGATCCGAACATGAATCATACTGAGTAAGAGGCTGTCACACGGATTCATGTTCAGCGTTATTATGACATAGAGAAACAGGTTGTAGGCATGTATAAAACTTAGTATGGTTTTTATTGCTTCTGTGATTCGGATTATTTTCAATTAAGCTCAAAATTTAGATGGACATCACTTGAGAAATTGTGATGCCTCCTATCTATTCTCAAGGCGTATTAGCTTTCCCGAGATCACCCCGATTTTACTTCAACCCGTAGTGTCTGATCAAACATTATACACGAGTCGTCTTTACAATACTTTCAGTTTGCTTTCACAAGACTCAGTCGGTGAAACTTCCTTGATATTTGTGACTTGATTAACTTAGTAAGACATAATGATAATAATAATATTTTTTGAACCCTAACAAACGCCTGCATGTCCCGAATCTGGATCACTGCAGAAAAAGAACATAATCTTCACGGGGATCAAGACACTCATGGGCTCGTGTATGACTGGGTAATCACTTTTCTGCCTATCATTCGGAGAGATATATGTGGAGACATGCACATTTCAAAATGACTCTCCACAGTAAATCGAGTAAGTTTAGTTTGTATCACTTCTACTTTTGCGCACCATAGAAAGCTACCAGACTAGACAATGACTGTTCTAGAGTCTTTTATGCCTAATAACTTCACCAGTTAGGCACACAAAATTAGTTTATCTATCACTTTACAAGGGTTGGATCAATTTTCAATTTAACACCAATTTTTAAACTTCGTGCGAAGTTATAGACTGAAAAAAATATATCATTTCCCAAAAAAAATTTATATTCAGACGCCCCGATCATTTTTGAGTCTTAAGGTAAATGGCTATCCTAAAAATCCAGCAACCACATATGAATATGTGTCCCTCCGACTAAGTATAATCGACATAATTTTCAGCGAAGGAATAAAAACTCATCATAAACCGCCCTAGTTGCTTTCAGTTATTAGGTTAATTCTATCCTTTTAGTCCACAAGTAGATGCAAGGACCAAACATATTCAAGAATATGTCATTCAAACTAAAGCTACCGACATAATTTTCAGCGATAATGATGTTTTTTTAAACATGAAAAAGCAAAGAGAACACGGTTACTCGGGATTGATCATCCCATTAAGGTCAATAAGGTTTTGAAAACGAGATCGGTCAAAAGCTTTTGTAAAAAGATCGGCAAAGTTATCCAGTGAATCAACGTTTTCAAGCACGATTAATTTCTTCTCAGCACAATTGGTATCAGAGCATTTGCTCGTGATTATGTGGTTCGGGATTATCACACGAGTGTTATAGTTATTCCGTTAGACTTTTCACGGAATCGTTTCACTTTAAAATACCGTTCCTTTGCCCGTTTTTCAAATATAAAACTGCAAACAATCCACAAATAACCAAGCATAAACTGCTGAAAATTGGGTATGGAATCATCCATCCCTTGCCCTATTGGGCTAAATTAGTACCTATCATAATGTCTTGGCACTTATGGCCATAATAGTGTCCAAACTAGCAAATAAACAAACAAACAAGTACGATAAAAAGTAAATTGTTTAACACACATATCAGAATAATGTCATAAGATACTACCAACCCCATGCCCATGCCCAACCTACTTCTGCTGTCAATCATCAGTTACCCGTGTCCGGGTCGAATGGTCCCCACTGCCTGTCCATGCGATAGCCTAATCGTTCAATCTCTCACCTCGTCTATGCGTATTCGGCAGCTCTCTGTGCTTCTGAAGCAGCCATCTTCTCTATAACCCTGTTAAATGGGGCGGTAGTGTTAGCTGAGAATTGATCAATTAGTCCATATATACCCTCCAATGAGTATCGGCTATGTGTGACAAGCTGGGGCCGACTCCTGATGAAGATGGGCCTCCTCTCTGAAGGTAAGTGCGGCGGTGTAGGTTCCCAGCCGGATCTACACAGGAGTATCTCGTAACACGAGGGTGCGGAATCCCCACGTAATACGATACGAGTGTAAGATAAGCAATATGTTAAATGAGTATGTAACCACACGAGATAATATTGAGAACTTGATGTATTTCTATTGCCAACACGTGATGCACAAGATCACCAAAAACACGTTCTGAAAAAAACTCTCTTTCTAAAACCCGAAGTTGAGGTTTATATGTACCTCGACAACTTGCCTAACATGCTAGGCGAAGTTGTCATAACTTCTCTTGGTCCCCAAGTTCGCTTATACATATCAGCGAGCTTACATAATCAATAGTATTCAACACGTAACAAACAAACTAAACAATTACTGACACAGACAAAACACAAGATACTGAACTACTGACATTATGCACCAACAGACTCCCCCTTGGCAGTAGCTTCATATCTCTATCTTAATTCTCGTGTCATGTAATCCCAAAACTTTCATACCACTCGTCTTCAAGCATGGACGCCCTGCCTTACACAGACAGAGACCACCCTCTAGAACTTCTTGGCTTCATCCTTCCACGCAGGAATGTAGAATATCTTCTTATCGTTCAGTACCTGCAAATCAGCTTGAGACAAATTAACCAAGTGCATGGGATCATACACTCTCAGAATCTCCTGTTCGTCCTCATCCTCCATAACAGCTTCAGTTGTCTGACAATCAACGTACCACCACTTGAGATTCTTTAACACGTCTTTGGGCATCATCTTCATCGGCACCTCTTTTAAACACCGAATCGGCTTATACTTCATCACCAACCAAGGCTTACCATCAGCCCTCATTCCCCGTTCCTTATCTTCAACCAACCTTCCTTTCTGAGGCTTTAGAAGTTCAAACTTTTTCTCCTTAATAGCTTCCTTCCATACTATCTTTCCAATTATTCTTGAAATATCATCATCACTCCTATTAATCAATCTCAAACGAGCCAAATCTTTCACCTTGTAGGTTCCCAGCCGGATCTACACGAGATATTGCGTTCTACGTAGGTGCGGAATCCCTACGTAAGACGTTACGAGTATAGAAAACGATACGAGCTAACACACGATACGATAATCAAACACACGTTGTATTTCAACCGTAAACACGTGATACTATGATCACTGAATACAAACTCTCTGACTCGAATACACGAATAACAAAACTCAATTCCTTAATAAGCCGTAAACAAAACAGCTTATATAGACACGACAACTTCGCCTGGTATGTTCAGGCGAAGTTGTCCCTAACTTCGCTTGTCTAACAAGTTCGCCCATATCAGCGAACTTGTTAGTAACTTCGCTTACATACAAACACAAATCTAACTAACACGATTATAGACACTCGACACTGAACTACTGACATCATGCACCAACAGACTCCCCCTTGGCAGTAGCTTCATCTCTTTAGCTTCAAACACGTGTCTTGTAATCTTCAACACTCTTACCTTCATCTTTAAGCATGCACTCCTTCTCGAACACAAACCGATACTATTCTTTGATATTTCCTCGCTTCGTCTTTCCAAGCAGGAATATAAAATATCTTCTTATCATTCAACACCTGCAAATCAGCTTGCGATAAGTTTACCAAGTGCATCGGATCATAAACTCTTAGCACCTCTTGTTCATCCTCGTCTTCCATCACTGCCTCAGCTGTTTCACAATCAACAAACCACCACTTTAGATCTTTGAGCACATCCTTGGGCATCTGTTTCATCGGCACTTCTTTCAAACACCGGATCGGTTTATACTTCATAATCATCCAAGGCTTTCCGTCTGCTCTCAAACCTCTATCCTTGTCTTCAACAAGTTTTCCCTTTTGTAGTTTTAACATCTCAAATTTCTTCTCTTTTATACTCTCTTTCCTCACAATTTTCCCAATAACTCTAGCCATATTATCATCACTTCGGTTAATCAACCCCAATCTGGCTAAGTCTTTCACTTCACATTCTGGAAGTGTATTCAACGATCTTAACAGTCTTTTGAAATACTGAACACCGTCATATCTCTTAATCACGAAGAGCCTCAACTGCTCATCATATATCCAGCATATAATCCCTTTCTTCGCTTCAGCATAACCTTTAATGTTGTAACTCTTCTTAAACATTGTAGGAACCGCTGGTTTCTTCGTTTTGACGAACCACTGAGCATAGCCTTCTTTCCATCTAGGCTGCTCTTCCCATTCAGATTCATCACTTGCCATCTCTTTACTCATATATGCTTTCTCAACATCTGGAATGTCATGCTCCACATTCTCCTCTACTATCTCTCCCTCTTCAATATCATTATCAATAACTATCTGTTCACCAATCTTCTCTATCTCATCCACCGGTAATACATCATCATCACCAATATAGTCATCATCCACCTCCTCAACCTCCACTACCACCACATCATCACCACCAGCTGCAGTTGTCGACTCCCCCTGAGTTGTGGAAGTTCCAAGAGCTTGATCAGTTCTTGGCAACTCACCACCTGCATCTTTCGACGCATTGGGATCATCGTCTCTATCATTTCGTCTCTTGGTCCTCAACTCATCGCCTTTACAGCTCGTCTCCCCCTGAGATGCCAAGAACTCCTTGAAAGCATCTATGATTTTTCCATGTTCTACCAGCAGGGACGACTGCATCTGATTCTCTGCAACTAGGCGTTGAATAGCCTGGGTCTGGATAAGATTAATCCTTGACTGCTCTGCCACGACCCGTTCAAGTGCTGCTATTCGTTCAGAGTCTGATAGGGTTGCATCGAAATCGAACCTCATATGTGATATATCTTGAGTGTACTGAGGAGGGATTTCCGATGTCACCGGGACCTCAGAAGTAGAAATAGACGTAACCGCAGGTGGTATCGTCACCGATAACCCTGCAGTGGCCACAACAGTCGACTCGATAAATTGTGCCACGACCTCCGTTGGAGTAACAGTCGGAGGCGGCAACGAAACGATCTCAGGAGTCGAAAGTTGGAAAGTAGTGGGTGGGAGGCCAAATGATGAGGTAGCCACCACGGGAACAACCGTAGCGCTTGGCCTTGTAACCTGTAATGATGAGGGAACCATTGTCATACCGGATAGTGCTGGTGGAGTGAAACGTACCACCCTAGAGCTCTCACCGGCTCCCGATCCTGCACCTATCCGTTCCCTTCTTGACCTCCGGATCAACTGTTGTACCTCTTCCTCATAATCTGACTCGCTGTCATCATCTGTTCTCTTTCTTTTCCCATGTAGTCTTTCTCGAGTTACCATAATCCTTCTTGCCTCTGCCACTTCATCATCAAAATCAGAACCAGCCACCGTAGCAGCTGTCCTAGTAACATTCACAGTCGACACTTGGGCTACCGAGACCTGTACGTTTTCCTCTGGATCCACCCGATCCATGTCAAAAAATCCTTGACCGCCAAACGCTGCGTCAAGGTCAACGGTCTCCTCCGGTGACACAACAGGAGCAGCAGGTATAGCTTGAGGTGCTCCTGCCTGTTGTGGTGCCGGGTCCCTAAACTCGTCCCCACGAGCAGGCACATACCCCGGGTTGATCAAGTACCCAAAAAGTGGAGTATGCCGAGGACGGAGCTCAGGTTTGCTCCTCGCACTCGAAGATCTGCATTGGGCGAAGATTCTTTTGTTCACACTCTCTACATATCTGATTGGACGGCGCTGAGGTAGCGTAGGAGCAACATGATTCAAGATCATTTGTAGGAATCTTGGATACATGATGAATCTCTCACGCGCCATCGCCCTTCTCTGACGATCAATCTCATAAAAGACCATCTGACTAAAGCTGTATCGCTTGTTGTAAGTCAGAGCAGTCATCGCCGACTGCATGGTCGCACCCATGCCATCCGTGCCCGCCTTTCTCCCTGACATGCATACAATCATGACATGCATGAGAAAGCGCCACTGGTCAAGCAAAAATCCTTTCCTTCTCTGCGTATCCCCCAAGGGACCAGAGTATCCCATCCTCAAAAACGCTCCATCACGGAAAGGAGCTACAAACTCTGTCGGGTCATCCCTTGTCTCATTTCTAAACCGTAAAGCCGCCCGGATTTGTTCAGAAGAGAACTGAACAATCTGATTGTTTACTGTTGCGCGCATTACCGGGGGTTCGACTCTACAGTCATATTCCACGGTCTGCCAAAAATCCTCAATGTTGGGCAAGGATATCGGCAGAGTTGTTGTAATCGCGTGGAATATCCGCGAGCGTAACAGAAACGTGATGATTTCGCGGAAATCATCAACTCCGCTCACCTCCGGGTCTAATGTTATATACATGTTGTGACCCGGAAAGAACTGCCTCTGGTTATCACCTCCGTCATCACCGCCTGCACCACCTGCTCCAGCAACAACAGCCATATCTGCAACAAACAGGTTAAGTTAGATAAACGTCAAAGCAAGTCACAAGTTCGCCTGTTACCATGAGCGAAGTTGTGATCTATTCTGTATAGGCGAAGTTAAAGGTGGGTCGAAGTTGGGAAACAACTTCGCTTCAACTTGAACTTCGTCTGATAACTGTTAAGTAAAATGGTCCAGGCGAAGTTAATGATAACTTCGCCTAACCACTACATCGCCTCATAAACTTTTTCAAAATATATAATCAGGCGAAGTTAAACCTCAGGCGAAGTTACAGATAACTTCGCCTAACCTGTAACTTCGCCGAATTCGAATCGGCAACAGTTAGGATAATCGAACGACGTGTAGATGATGATTTTGGAGATCGAGGACTCCGTAACACATGATTTTATGAAGTTTTAGACGTTCAAGTAAATTACTATCACGTAATAACAAGTTTGAAATCGGGTGTTTAAGGTTCGAAAGAACGAGGTCGTGAATCGAGTCGAAACGACCGATGATTAACCTCAATAGACAATGATAATATGATAATCGAACCCTACACACCTTGAATTTGATTAGAATCGAAGTAAGAAAAACACAGATGATCGATGAGATATGCTCGATAAGTTCGCCTAGGTCTCGGAGAGGATAAGTTCGCTGGTTTTGAAATAATGAAACTGTTTGACCTAACAACTTCTTTATATAGGGTCAAAGTTAGTACAGGCGAAGTTATCGATAACTTCGCCTATTCCAGGCGAAGTTATGAACAAGTTCGCCGGTATTTACAAAACAAACCCCTATACTTTGAACAATTTTCAATAAAGTTTTAAAAACTTCCTTTAATGCGTTAAATGATACGATCAAGACCAAGTAACCAAGTATAAAATCAAACAATTACAAAAGTAACAAAAATTTGAAAAATTAAAGTACACGGGATCAAATTTCAGTCTCGACAGGGACTACCATGTTTTAGAAAAGATCCGAACAGGAATCATACTTTTTACGTGACTGTCACACAGATCCGTGTTCAGCTGTATTATGACATAAAGAGACAGGTTGTAAGCAGGTAATATACTTAAAATGGTTTTCATCGTTTCTGTGATACGAGTTAGGTTCAATTAAGCTCAAAACTTAAGTGGGCAACAACTCAGAGATTATGATGCCTCTTATCTATTCTCAAAGAGTATTTGGCTTTCCCCAAGTCACCCCGAATTGACCTCGACCCGTAGTGTCTGATTAAGTAGTAATTACTCTTCGATCTTAGACTCTGCTTCCCGTTCACCTTCTTGCGTCTTGATTGATAATCATTAACATTATGAAATCTAGAATTTTTTTTTTATTTAACATGTATATACACAACCTCAAGTAGAAAATAACGGCAAGTCCCGAATCTGGATCACTGCAGCGTCTTGACACGCTATCTTCACGGGAATCAGAACACTCACGGGCTCGTGTATGACTGGGTAATCGCTTTTCTGCCTATCATTCGGAAAGATATGTATGAAGACATGCACAACTCTTAAGGAGTTTCCACATAAAATCGAGTAGATTTAGTTAGTATCACTTCTACTTTTACGCACCATAAAAAGCTACCATGACATACAATGACTGTTCTAAAGTCTTTTAGGCCTAATAACTTCACTAGTTAAGCACACACAATCAGTATATCTATCACTTTCCAAGGTTGGATCAATTTTCTGTTAAACATAGTAAAGGTACTTCTTACGAAGTAGTAGACTTGAAAAATAATTTCATCTCCCGAAAAGAAAAAAAAAATTTTAACTTCAATCGCCCCGACCAAATCAAAGTCTTCAGGTAAACGGCTATCCCGAAGATCCAATGGATCAGCTGGACCGACCACATACAAGTATGTGTCCTTCTAACTAAGTATGATCGACTAATTTTCAGCGAAAGAATGAAAACACATCATAAACCGCCCCGGTCACTTTCAGTCATCTGGTTAATGGCTATCCTCATATTCTACAAGTAGAAATGAGGACCAAACATATCCGAAGACATGTCCTTCAAACTGAGACAACCGATATAATTCTAAGCGATAGTGACGTTTTTTTTAAACAAAAACACACTACATGGTTACTCGGGATTGATCATCCCATTCAGCTCAACAAGGTTTTGAAATCTAGTTTTGTCAAACGCTTTCGTGAACAAGTCAGCGAAATTATCTAACGTGTCAACCTTTTCGAGCACAATCAGCTTCTTCTCAGCACAATCCCGTATAAAATGATGACGAATGTCAATATGTTTAGTTTTACTGTGCTTAACGGGATTGTTAGTTACTGAGATAGCAGCAGTGTTATCAATACAAATAGGAGTAAGTGAGAAATTCAGACCATAATCGCGCAACTGTTGTTGAATCCAAAGAACCTGGGAGCAGCAGTTGGATGCTGCCATGTATTCTGCTTCACAGGTTGAAATGGCGACAGAGGTCTTCTTCTTGCATTGCCATGACACTAATCTGCCACCAAGAAACTGACATCCACCTGTCGTTGACTTCCGACTCTGATTGCACCCTCCATAATCAGAATCTGTGTACGCGACTAGCTCCAAGTCTCCTCCTCTCGAGTACCACAACCCCAGCTTCGGCTTGCCTTTGAGATATCGCAGTATCCTCTTCGCACCCTTCAAATGAGATTCTTTTGGGTTTACCTGAAAGCGTGCACAAAGACAAACAGCAAACATTATATCAGGCCTAGAAGCAGTTAAGTACATTAAAGAACCTATAATTGCCCGATATTGGGTTGGGTCCACGTCTGCATCATTGTCTGAATCAGCACCCAATTTGTGATTGACGCAGACTGGAGTATCATATGGAGTGCTGTCCTCCATCTTGAAGCGTTTAAGAACATCATGAACATACTTCGTCTGATGAATGAACATACCATCTTTCTTCTGATCAACCTGCAATCCTAAAAAGAAGGTTAGTTCACCCATAGCACTCATTTCAAATCTCTTCTTCATAACGGCCTCAAATTCCTGACACATGGCGACCTTTGATGCAGCAAAGATAATGTCGTCAACGTAGACTTGCACCAGTAGAAAGTCGCTTCCTTTTCTCTTGAAGAACAATGTGCTGTCAATCTTACCTCTTTCAAACTCATTCTCAAGCAAGTAATCGGATAACGTTGAGTACCAGGCACGAGGTGCCTGATGTAGTCCATACAGCGCTTTACTTAGCTTGTACACGTGATCGGGAAAGTCAGGGTCAAGAAAACCCGGAGGTTGCTCAACATACACAACCTCGTCGACTTTACCGTTTAGGAACGCACTCTTCACATCCAACTGAAAGACCTTCATCTCCTTATGAGCAGCAAATGCCAAAAACAGCCGAATGGCTTCCAATCTTGCCACAAGAGCAAACACCTCATTGTAATCAATCCCCTCTTGCTGATTAAAGCCTTTAACAACCAGCCTTGCCTTGTTCCTGATAACAATCCCTTTCTCATCTCTCTTACATTTGAAGACCCATTTCGTGCCTATCGCATGCACATTCTTCGGTTTTTCAACCAGATTTCATACTTCCATTTTCTTAAACTGAGCTAACTCTTCTTGCATGGCTTCGACCCACGAGCTGTCCTTAAGAGCCATTTGATAGTTCTTTGGTTCAATCTGGCTGATGAAGCAGGTGTACAAGCATTCGTTGATAATGCCCATGTCTTTAATGCATGTAAAAACACAGGTGTGCTCATTCAAGCTTTTTCTTGTTTGTACACCGGCGGACAGATCACCTATCACGTTCTCCAAAGGATGATCTTTGTGAATTTTCGTAGTCGGAACCGAACTGACATTCAGATTATCTTCCAAGTTCGAAGATAGCTCATCAATGGGTGATTGATGTTGAGAGTGAAACGGATTGATGAATTCCTCTTCAGTAGAGGCAGCAGGGGTATTGACAGCATTTGACGAGGAAGGCTGACATCCATCATACTGTGGTCGTTGCACCAAAGTGTCTTCCTCATCGCATATCATCTTCGTAGCAATTCTTTCCTCAACTTCTGCAAAATCCAAATAAGGCATGTTAAAAGATTTAAAGAGTCTATCATAGTCGAAAACCCCAGCGGGTCCCGTGCTTGGTTTTGGTGATTTGTAACTTGTGATATCAGTGTTACACACCACCTCAACCTTGCTGTTCGATGTATTAAAGACCCGTCTGTTGGGAGTCCCAACAACGTATCCGACTAAGATTCCTTCGTCGGCTACTTCACCAAATTTAGAATTGGTCTTTAATATCGAACATGGGGACCCGAATGGTTCAAGAACACTCAAGTTGGGCTTTCTCCCATGCATAAGTTCATAACAGGTTTTATTTAATCTTTTAACAGTTAACACTCTATTAAGGATATAACAGGCTGTTGCAACAGCTTCAGCCCAGAACACCACGGGAAGTTTCGAATCAGCCAGCATGGTTCTGGCTCCTTCAATTAAGGTTCTGTTCTTCCTCTCAGCCACTCCATTTTGTTACGGTGTATACGGTGCGCTGTATTGGTGTTCTATCCCCTTCTGTAAGCAGAAGATCTCCATCTCATAGTTCTTGAACTCAGTTCCATTGTCACTCCTGATGAATTTAACCCGTTTCCCCATGATATTCTCAACCTTGGTAATCAAATTCTTTACCATCTGCACTGTTTCATCCTTTGACTTCAGGAAATATACCCAGGAATATCGAGAGAAATCATCAGTGATCACCAAGCAGTAAGATGTTCCTCCTAGACTTTTTACATTCACAGGACCGAAGAGATCCATGTGAAGTAATTCTAGGGTACTGACAATTGAATTGACCTTCTTGGTGAGATGGGATTTCTTGTGTTGCTTTCCCTTTTTGCATGATAAGCATTTGTCTTCAAAGTTGAAATTCTTCAAGGGAACACCCAGCACAAGCCCATTTTTGACAAGGTAGTTCATTTTCCGAAGATGAATATACCCCATTCTCCTATGCCACAACTCGGACTCCGATTCAGTTGCTTTTGACAGAAGACACGATTCTTCTGTGGCCATCTCAGTCGACCTCATATCCATGATATACGTATTCTTCACTCTTGGAGCCTTCATAACAATCCAATTATCTGGTATCTTGAAACCAGGATGCAACACAATCGCCTCATTCTTTGTAAAATGTACGGTGTACTCTTTGTCACAGATCTGCGAAACACTCAGCAGATTGTGCTTCAGTTCTTCAACAAAATTTACTTTCTCCAAAGTCATCTTTCCATTCGACACCGTCCCTATTCCTGTAATCCTTCCACCGCTCTCTCCTGCGAAACTCACTCTTCCTCCTTGAACAGGTTTCCAGTCGTGTAACAATTTCTTGTTACCTGTCATGTGCCGGGAACAGCCGCTATCCACAACCCATTGATTGTTGGCAGCCCTGTTCAACTGTTCCTGCACGATTAAAGCAGATGATTAAAATCTGGGGACCCAAGACCGATTGGTCTTGGGTCGATACATCCCGTACCTTGGCTGTCCAAAGTTAGTATCATAATAATTTCTGTGAGTCCTAACAGGATACCTTCTTGTGGATTGTCTATGAGGCCATTCAAACCTTCGTGAATTAAAAGAATTATTACTTATGGTTTGGTTGTTAGCAGTGAAAAACTGAGATCTTTTTCTCTGAAAACCTGAATTAGACCAATTTCTGAATTTTGATGGGTTTTCAGTTTTAACATTTCCGTTAGTTCTATTCTCAGTTCTCGAAGGCCTCACATCTCTGAATCTCTGCTTCAGAGGACAATCAGCAACAAGGTGTCCTAATTGATTACATCTGAAACAACTCCTGTGTTCAACTTTCTTTTCCATAGTTGTTTTAGATGTTGAGGCTGTATTACCGCCCGTTTGTCTCACATAAGGTGGGACATACGGGTTTAGTGGAGACTTCTTTTCAGGTGTTTTCTTTTTCTCTCCACTTTTTGGTAACACTTCCTCTTGTTTTGTCTCACTCGACTCGGAAGACTTATCCGAGTTAGATGAGACCGGACTCGGAGCAGAAATCTTAACACTAGTAACAGGCTTACTTGTTTCGCCTTTACTAACTTCTGGTTCTTTAATCGTTACTTTAACCGGAACTGTCTGACCATAGTCAACATCGACAGATTTCTGATTACTAGGGTCATAAGTGTAATTATGATTGAAAGGTGGTGGAACTTCATGATAACCAATTCCTCCCCTTTTTTGGGAACCTTGATCACTAACGAGGTGATCAAGTATAGCGGAGGAATTTCTGAATTGCTCAAGTTTCCTGTTAAGTTCCACCACTTTCACCTGGTGATCAGCTATCTGTTTATCCCTTTCAGCTATTAGTTTGGTTTTCTCTTCTAGTACTTCATAGCTAAGATCAATCACTTGAATTTTTTCAGCAAGCTTTGCTTTAAGACTTTTAATATCTTTCTCACTAGCTTTAATTTTTTACTTTGTAACTATTTTCTCTAGCTTTAGTGAAATGATGATCTTCTTTTAAAGTTTTAAATTGCGCATCCAAACTAACAAACTGATCAGTTATAGTTGTCAGTTGTTCAGACAGATGTTCACACTTAGTACAAGGGAGTTCGGTACTTACCTTGGAGAGCTGGTCTGCCACATCTGCCATGTAAGATTCATTTTCGCCAGTTCCCTTCTCACTATCTGCAGTTTCGATGTTTGCCAAATTGGCCTGTTCAAATACTTCTTCAACGTGCAGATTCCAGTTGTACTCCTCATTCTGTCTGGAAATCATGGCTCGATAGTCATTACCACTACCACTCTGCTGTGTAGATCTGTTTTGACTGCGTTCTACACGTTCATTTTTGCACTCTTTTGCAAAGTGGCCATTCTGCTGACAGTTGTAACAGCGAACCTTCGACTTTTCAAACCCTGGCCTCTCACCGACAAACTTCCTGCCAGTCTTCTTCATGAACCTCTTAACCCTTCTGACAATCATAGCCATCTGCCACTGCAGATCCATGTCCTCCAGATCATCAGCATCGATCTGATCATAGTCTTCATCCAAAATTGCAGGATCAACAATCTTACCCTGAATGTAATTCTCATACGAAGCAATAAAAGATGCATAGAGAGCAAACTGCTGTTCAGCAGATTTAACACTCATGGGCATCTTCGAGTAGTTGTTGTTTAAAACACTTGGGGAAAAACTACTCTTGGTCGCTTGAGGTTGAGAAGCATTTGATCCTCCAGCTACAAAGCACACATCACCGTTCATGTTGAGAGATACATGTCCTTCATGTGTTGAGCTAGCACCTGACTCTCCCTTAGAGTAATAAGCAGATGATTCAGTTTTCGAACTTGATCCTGAGTTAACCTTTGCACCATACATACCCGGATCTTGAACCTGATCGGTAGGTGTCTCCTTTCGTACCATGTTCAGTTCAAACGTTCTTAGCTTGTTAACTGCTGTCTCCAGGTCATAGTCAGCAAAGTCTTTGTCTTCTCTCATCAACACAGTATACATCTCCCATTTCGGTGGGAGAGCATCAAGAAGCTTTTCAACAATCTCATCTTCTTTGTAAACAATTGAATAGTTGCTGAGTTCAGTCATCAGATGATAATATCTAGTGATGATATCATCAAGTGATTCATTCTTCAGATACTTGAAGACCGAGAATTGGGTTTTTAGAAGTTTAATCTTCGATGCACGAATTCCCACATTGCCCTCAAACCGGTTTTCAAGCGCTTCCCAAAGCTCTCTGGCAGTTTTATACTTTCTGAAAGTGTGCAGAATCTCTTGTGGAAGAGCTATTGTAATTGCTGCATGAGCTTTGCTTTCGGCCTCATACATTTTCTTCTCTTCTTCTTCCATCTCTTTGTATTTCTTGATCTGATCACGACCCTCATACTCAGCAGTAGGTGGAATGTAACCATCTTGTATGCACACCCACATCTTAGCATCTTGGTACTTGACATATTGTTCAAAAAGATCTTTCCACGCTACATAATCGGTTTTCTTAAGCATTTTCGGTGCCTTTGTAGCCGAACCCGCTTCCACTTCCATCTTAACTAGTTCCGTAATGTTTATTGAAGACATCTTTCACGAAACCCAAAGAAACTCGAAAAATAAAAAATTTTATTTTAAACAGTACTGTAGGCGAAGTTGTGGATACTTCGCTTAAGTCTGAACTTCGCTGATTCTGAACTTCGCTTCCTTTTTAAATTCGCCTGATTCGGCGAAGTTGTGTATAACTTCGCATCAGGTAAGCTTACTTGTGAAGTAGGCGAAGTTGTGGGTAACTTCGCTTGAGATAAGCGAACTTGAGAAGGTAGGCGAAGTTGTGGATAACTTCGCTTAACCTTATATCTTCGCTGAAACCCTACGAACAGTGACGGAAACTTCGCCTGATGAACACGATGAATAGCAGGTTTGATTTCTGGATTTTACGAGGTTTGTGAAGGTGTTATGGGTTGTTTATGATTGTAGGAGATGAGTATGACACAAAAACTCAGAAAACTCGTCCCGCGAATAGTCGAACGGAACGATTTCTACACCCGCGTGATAATCCCGAACCACACAATCGAGCAAAAGCTCTGATACCAATTGTAGGTTCCCAGCCGGATCTACACGAGATATCGCGTTCTACGTAGGTGCGGATTCCCTACGTAAGACGTTACGAGTATAGAAAACGATACGAGCTAACACACGATACGATAATCAAACACACGTTGTATTTCAACCGTAAACACGTGATACTATGATCACTGAATACAAACTCTCTGACTCGAATACATGAATAACAAAACTCAATTCCTAAATAAGCCGTAAACAAAACAGCTTATATAGACACGACAACTTCGCCTGACATGTTCAGGCGAAGTTGTCCCTAACTTCGCTTGTCTAACAAGTTCGCCCATATCAGCGAATTTGTTAGTAACTTCGCTTACATACAAACACAAATCTAACTAACACGATTACAGACACTCGACACTGAACTACTGACATCATGCACCAACACACCTCACACTCAGGCAAGGTGTTGAGCGATCTCAATGCTTTCTTAAAATACTGAATTCCATCATAACGCTTAATCACAAACAACTTCAACTGTTCGTCATACAACCAGCAGATGATACCTTTCTTGGACTCAGCGTACCCCTTGATGTTGTAACTCTTTTTAAACATTTTTGAAACTGCAGGCTTCTTTTTCTTGAAGAACCACTGAGCACAGCCTTCTTTCCATCTAGGTTGTTCTTCCCACTCGGACTCATCTGACACATTTGCATCTTGGCTCACGTTCACCTTGTCAACATCTGGAATATCATGTTCTAAACCATCATCCACAATCTCCCCTTCTTCTACCTCACTATCAATCTCAATTTATTCCCCTATCTTTTCAATCTCATCAATTGTTAACACATCATCTCCTAACTCATCATCATTACCCAACGCTTCCTCATCATCTACAACTACCACATTCTCACCACCCGTACCGCCTGACTGACCAGCAGACTCCCCCTGAGATGTGGAAGTCCCAAGAGTTTGTTCAGTTCTTGGCAACTCACCAATTGCACCTTCCGATGCATTGGGATCATCGTCTCTGTCTTGCCTCTTCTTAGTTCTCAACTCATCACCCTTGCAGCTAGTCTCCCCCCGAGATGCTAAGAACTGTTTTAGAGCATTAAATAGTTTACCGTGTTCAACAAGGAGGGACGATTGTAACTGATTCTCTGCCACAAGTCTCTGGATAGCTTGAGTTTGGATGAGATTGATTCTTGACTGTTTAGCAACTACCCGTTCAAGAGCCGCTATCCTCTCAGAATCAGACAAAGTAGCATCAAAATCCAAACGCATGTGAGAAATATCCTGTGCATACGGTGGAGGAATTCCCAAACTACCTGGTATATCCGATGTAAACTGAATAGTGACCGTGGGTGGTATCGAAACAGACAACCCCACAGTAGCAACCAGCGTTGACTCAACAAACCGTGCAACAACCAGAGTTTATCGAAACTCTTCACTGCGATGACAACAAAACGAATCTGGCACATGTCATAAAAATACACGGGGCCGTGCTCATCATGCACGGGGCCGTGCCTCATCGTCCAGATTGCCTATAAATCGTGGCTCATGTTGCATTCATCAAGTGTGTCTTGAAAAGAGTTCTCTCTGGTTTTCACTTATAAAAACACACACTAACACTCACTTTGAAGATCTAGTGAAGAGTTTGAAGGCTTGGAGGTCATCACCACTAATCATCATCATCAACTATCATTACCATCATTAAGAAGGAGGATTCATCTATACTTGGTTAGATTGTTCTAAGTTTAATCATGTATTTGTTGATATCAATCATCTTAATGTTCATCATTATGCTCATTATGAGCTAAACTCCTTTTCCCATCTAAAATCTATGAAGAAGCTTTGTTTTACTTGATAATTAATCAAGACATGTGATGTAGTCTAGTAAAGTACATGGTTATATTACAATTATCTTTTGATGAGAAATGTTTCACCATCTTAAATCACTAAATCAAAGTTGGTGGTTGTCAATATCATTGGCAATCGTTCATGATCGATTCATGTTCTTGAAAGATAGAAATACTTTGATACATTATCGAAACATGGATCCTTATATTGTACTTAGAAATGATGAGATATAAGTTATGGTGTATTTTTCTAAACCTTGGTAATCCGAAAATGGCTTTGCTTAGGATATCAAATTAGTTAAAGAAACCATATGTTAACGGAATGTGTAATTATAACCTACATAAATTAACCAAGGGGAGGTTGTGTGATGAACTACAACCACCCGAAGTTGTTAGAATTGGTATTTGAGAAATCGAAGTCAATCCTAATATTTCTCCTTTACGAAACTACTTGTCAACTCAAATCGACATCATTGAGATGGTATGACATTAGGAAATGGTGGACTTTAAAATGCGCATACCATCTCCTTAGTGCCGAAGATGCTCACTTAAGGTTTAAGGTGTCATCTATCATATATTGCTACGACAAGTCTATCACATGTCTACATATTAATTATCAACGCTAAAAATGGAGTGGATTCTTGATCTTAGATGGTAACCTTTGCATAATTGAACAACTCGTTTAGAATCTCTTGTCTCGGTCACCTATATACTATATATATAAGTATTTATATTTTATTAAAAGTTTAAAAATCAACCCAAAAGATTAAAACCTCCGATTGAAGTACAACAACGATTTATTATTAGAAACCTGTGTGTCCACGGATCGATACTTGGTTCTTACCATTACTATTCTACATATATGATTGGTACACTTGCCTATTTTGTGTGTGTTTAGTCTTTGTATAAATCACTTTTATAAATTTAAAACACGATCTTGGCAAAAGCAAATCATTCCATCTTTTCATATTTTATACCACTAGCACGCACGCATCAAAGTTTTTGGCGCATTTGCCGGGGATACACGGTACGTTTCTAAGAACGATCCAAGTTTTAATTTAATCATTGTCTATAATTGTACAAATTTTTTAACTTATATTTTATTTTATCTTTAATTTTTACTAAATATTAAACTATATAATTTTACGGCTAGCCTAATTTTTAACCTTTATTTACCTTACTTTTGAAATAGTTTAACTAACTTAGACATTAGTTTAGTTTAAAATAGCTTAACTTATAGTTCAACCTAGACTAACTTTAACTAACTTTTACTTTAGCGAAATTTTGATTTAGCCTCATGTATGTCCTCTACTTTTGAGCGTGAGCTTGTTTCTCCAATTTCTGAACCGGAACGACTCTTTCATCGGCGAACTCGTAAACGGGCTACAGAAACCGCAGAAGCAATCAAAGACGAATCAGTAGACGCCACCACATCAGGAGAAAATCAAACCGAAGAAATGATGGCGGCCCAGAACAATGAGCCGAACATGAGCCAGTATGCCAAGCCGACTCTCGAAGGCTATGGCAATGGAGTGGCTCCTCCCGAAATCACCAAAAATTTCGAAATCAAATCTAGCACCATTCATATGGTAGAAAATTCAGTTTAATTTCATGGTCTCCTCGACGAAGACCCTCTTTCTCACATATCTCGATTTTTACGAATCTGTGGAACTTTTAAAATCCAAAACTGTTCAGACGATCAAATCAAACTCAAACTCTTTCCTTTCTCTCTAAGGGGTCAAGCCTTAGAATGGATAGAATCCCTTTCCTCTGGTTCCATCACTAACTGGGATCAGATGGTCGAATAGTTTCTCCTAAAATATTTTCCGCCCTACAAAACTGCCAAATATCGAGCCAGCATTACCGGATTCCGGACCGATGATGACGAGTCGTTACACGCAGCATCGGAAAGATACAAAAGTCTTCTAAGAAAGTGCCCACATCATGGACTGAGCGTATGGTTACAAGTCCAAACTTTCTTTGACGCACAATCCAGTCAAAACAAACAGGCCATCGACCAGATCGCTGGTGGAGACCTGGGATCCAAATCACCTAACGAAGCATTTGAAGTCCTGGAGAAGGCCGCAAATAAGAGTTTCGCTTACAAACCACCAAGATCTACACCTACCCATAAGGGAATACACCACGTTAACTTCAAGCCGAGCTATCAAAAACCAGATTTACCTGTGACACTTGTGGAGGAAGTCACAAGACGAGTGACTGTAAACAAGTCATTATGGCTATGGAAGAAGTCGATTTCATCGCTCGACAGAACAACGCTTTCAGCAATAAGTACAATCCATGATGGAGAAACCACCCAAATTTCAGCTGGAAAGACGGAGGTAACACTCAACCTTTATCCGAGTTTGAGAAAAGACCAATGAATCAACCCTTCCAACCTAAACCTCAATTTCAAGATCAAAGTTCTAATAGCCACAAAACCCAAACTACTCGAAGATTGAAGAAATGTTAATCCAATTAATGACCAAAACAAATGAAGCCGAGAAGAAAGCCGACTCAAGAGCTGTTGATATCAGCGGAGTATTACTGAAGCATGAGGCCGATCTCAAAAGTCAACAAGCATCACTTCAGAACCTAGAAACCCAAATCGGGCAAATTGCTCGACAACTATCCGAAAGACCACATGGCCCTCTTCCAAGCAATACAATCACCAATCCGAATGCAACAGCTAATGCCGTTACACTCAGGAGTGGTACAACCACTGTTGTTTCACCAACTTTGGAGAAAAGTCCCCTGATGAAACGCAGGAAAGGCTGACCACAACAAGCACAGTACTGCCTAAGGAGCCTGTTCGAACCTATGTTCCACCTATTCCATACCCTGGAAGACTGAAGCAGGAACGATTGGAAGCCCAGTATGGGAAGTTTCTAGAACTCTTTAAAAAACTCCATATCAACATCCCTTTTGTCGAAGCTATCGCTCAAATGCCTAAATATGCCAAGTTTCTCAAAGAAGTACTGACCAACAAGAGGAAGCTGGAGGAGCTCTGCATGTCACCTTGAGTGAAGAATGTTCAGCTGTTCTCCAAAGCAAGCTACCAACAAAAATGACCGATCCAGGGAGCTTTACTATCCCTTGTCTCATAGGAAATTTATCTGTTAGCAATGCCCTAGCTGACTTAGGAGCTAGTATTAATTTAATGCCTTATGCGGTTTTTGCAAAACTAGGGATAGGAGAACCAAAACCCACCCGCATGAGCATTCAGTTAGCTGACCGATCCATTAAATATCCTCGGGGCATTGTTGAAAACATGCTTGTCAAAATTGACAAGTTTGTTTTCCTAGTAGATTTTGTGATTCTAGATATGGATGAAGACAAAAGCGTACCTCTAATTTTAGGAAGACCCTTTTTAGCCACCGCAAAGGCTATCATTGATGTTTGCACCGGAAAACTCACTCTTAGGGTCAATGACGAGGCAATCAATTTTGATGTAGGAAAATCTATGCAATATCCGCAACAACACGATGACACATTATACTGTGTTGACATCATAGATTCCATCGTAAGTTGCTATATGTGAGATTCCTCCATCAATACTCCCCTAGAAACACAAGTCTTAGACAAAACACTAAACAAACCCATTTTAGAAAATGAAAATTTCAATAACAACTACCACGAAGAATCAGAAACGATATACGAAGTCATTGAAAACAATGAAAAATCAAAAACATCAATCGAAGAACCACCAGCCTTGGAATTAAAAGAACTACCAAAACATCTTGAATATGCCTTTCTAGAGAAAGATTCTCAACTCCCAGTAATTATTTCATCTCACCTTTCCAAAGAAGAGAAAGACGAACTCCTTTAAGTTCTCAAAAACCATAAGGCTATCGCATGGAAGATCATGGATATCAAGGGCATTAGTCCCTCCTTATGTACTCACAAAATCCTCATGGAAGAAGAATACAAACCCGTGGTCCAACATCAAAGATGTCTCAACCCCAACATGCAAGATGTGGTGAAGCAGGAAGTAATCAAACTGCTTGACGCCGGATTAATCTACCCGATCTCAGATTCACCTTGGGTAAGTCCCGTTCAAGTAGTACCTACGAAGGGAGGAATGACAGTCGTAATGAACGAAAAGGACGAACTAATACCAATGAGGACCATCACAGGCTGGCGAGTTTGCATCGATTACCGGAAGCTTAATGATGCCACAAGAAAAGATCATTTTCCACTTCCTTTCATAGATCAAATGCTCGAACGATTATCTGGAAAGATGTTCTACTGTTTTCTTGATGGATTTTCCGGATACTTTCAGATTCCCATTTCCCTTGAAGACCAGGAGAAAACTACTTTTACATGTCCATACGGAACCTTTGCCTACCGAAGAATGCCATTTGGATTATGTAATGCTCCAGCCACCTTTCAACGCTGCATGGTGGCCATCTTTCATGAAATGATCGAAAACTCTATGGAAGTTTTCATGGACGACTTCTCAGTCTTTGGAGACTCCTTCGATCATTGTCTGAAAAACCTAGAAAAAATGCTAGCTAGGTGTGAAGAAGTAAATCTAGTGCTCAACTGGGAAAAATGCCACTTTATGGTAAAGGAAGGCATTGTCCTAGGTCACAAGATTTCTCAAAACGGACTAGAAGTCGATAGGGCCAAAATAGAAACCATATCCAAACTCCCACCGCCGATTCATAAAAGACTTTTCAAAAATTTCAAGACCTATGACCAAACTTCTAGAGAAATACACACCATTCGTCTTCTCTGAGGAATGTGTTGAGTCATTCAATACACTGAAAGACAAGCTTGTCAACGCACCAATCATGACCACACCCGACTGGACCCTTCCATTCGAAATCATGTGCGATGCAAGTGACTTTGCAGTTGGAGCCGTACTTGGACAACGCAAAGAAAGACACTTTCACTCAATCTATTATGCCAGTAAAACTCTTAACGATGCACAAGAAAATTATACCACAACTGAAAAAGAATTACTAGCTGTAGTATTTGCCTTTGAAAAATTTAGATCCTACTTAGTTCTTTCCAAAACCATAGTTTATACCGATCATGCCGCAATACGATACCTATTCAACAAGCAAGATGCCAAACCTAGACTCATCCGATGGATCCTACTACTCCAAGAATTCGAGATCGAAGTTAAAGACAAGAAGGGAGCAGAAAATGTAGCCGCAGACCATCTTTCACGTTTAGAATGTCCAACTTCCAAAGAACTCCACAAGGAAATTATCAATGATAATTTCCCACATGAAGTTCTCATGCACATTCAAGAAGTGATAGAGGAAAAAGACGAAAGTCCTTGGTATGCCGACTTCGCTAATTACCTAGCTTGTAGGATCCTCAGAAAAGGACTTACCCACCAACAACGGAAGAAATTTTTCTCCGACCTTAAGTTCTACTTCTGGGAAGATCCATATGTGTTTAGGATAGGTGTGGATCAAGTCATTCGTAGGTGCGTAGCAGGCAAGGAGGCCTTAGACATTTGCAAACACTGCCATGAAGGAACAACAGGCGGACACCACGGTACTGCCACCACGGCCAGGAAAGTGTTTGACTCAGGATTTTTCTGGCCAACTATATACAAAGATACACATGCTTTGATCCAAGCATGCGATTCTTGTCAAAGAGCCGGGAACATCTCATCGAAAAATGAGATGGCTCAAAAAGGCATTCAAATTTGTGAAATCTTTTATGTATGGGGGATAGATTTCATAGGGCCATTTCCTAACTCATTCGGAAATAAATACATCCTTGTAGCAGTCGACTACGTGTCTAAATGGGTGGAGGCACAAGCTCTTCCCACCAACGATGCTGGAGTAGTCGTACGATTTCTGAAAAAGTTATTCTCATGATTCGGTACTCCAAAAGCCCTCATCAGCAACAGAGGTACTCACTTTTGTAACAACTTGATGGACAAGGTCTTAGCACGATATGGAGTTTACCACCGACTAGCAACACCATATCACCCACAGACCAGTGGGCAGGTGGAGGTCTCAAACCGAGGAATTAAGAGAATTTTGGAAAGAAGTGTGGGGATGAATCGCAAAAATTGGGCAGAAAAGTTAGATGACGCATTGTGGGCCCTCAGGACGGCTTACAAAATTCCCATAGGAACGACACCCTTCAAGCTCGTTTACGGGAAGGCATGTCATCTACTAGTAGAATTAAAACCCAAAGCTTATTGGGCTCTCAGAGCAGTGAATTGTGATCTAACGCCCGCCGGAGCAAACCGGGAAGATCAAATTCGTGAGCTCGAGGAACTGAGAGCGATGGCCTACGAAAATTCCTGGTCTTACAAAGAAAAGACTAAACGAATACACGACGCCCATTTAAAAGGAAACAAGAAATTTCAAATCGGAGATTGTGTACTGTTATACAACGCTCGTTTACGTCTTTTCCCAGGAAAACTGAAATCCCGATGGACAGGTCCATACGTAGTTGAAACAGTTTTTGACTATGGAACCATCGAAATTTCAACTTCAAACGGCCAAAAGTTCAAGGTCAATGGACATCGATTAAAACCATACATCGACGGTCCACTTAAAGAAGTTTTGGAGGTACTAACCCTCCAAAATTTTTAAATTAAAAATTAAGGAAACAAGGTCTGGCCAAGACCTTCACAAAAGTAGGCCTTGTAAATAGTGTTCATCAAAAAAAAATCAGAAAAAAAAACCACGGGGGCGTGCTCCTTAAAGTACGGTCCCGTGCCTAAAAATGTGGGCCGACATCTACGCTGCAAAAATCTCAGTCAGACTGGTTTGTAACTGAATTGTCAGAGCAAAAACACGGGGGCGTGCTTCTAAAAGCACGGTGCCGTGCTTGGTCTCCTGTTTGGTTATAAAAGACACCTTGTGTCATTGCATTCCTCGCACAAACCAAAACCAAAACCAAAAACCTCTGATAATTCAGCATGCCAACTGAAGTGAGTGATGCAATTCCCGTTTCCCGGCATCCGAGAAACGATGCCCGCCATGTTTCTAAAACCGAGCTTCTCTTGAAACTTCAAGAACTTGTGGGAGAACTCACCGAGATGAATGTCCTCGCAGAGATGCGTCTCATGCAACTCACCGAATCGGTGGAAAACATGAAAATGGAACTCCGAGACATTAACGAACAACTCCAGTTTCAAGTTCTTGGTTTCACGTATTTTCCACCACCAGGACCATTCGGAGGAGGAGCACCTTTCGGAGAGTTCTAGGAAACTTAATTTTATGTTTTTATATGTTAAAAAAGTGCATTAAGCACAATGTGTTAAGACTTCGGGCTTAACCCGATTATTTTCTTTTCTTAGGAAACCCGGGCTTATCCCGTAACTGTTCTAGGATTCTTAATTAATGAAAAGTAATTTTTAGATGACCAAACTTCCAAATTATCACAATAAACGTCATTCTAAAAATTCCGGATCATGAATCATGTTGAAAACTAAAAAAAGAAATTACTGTGATAAAAAGCACGGGCCGTGCTTCCCTAAGCACGGGGCCGTGGTCACCCAGAATCTTCAGCATGATACGCGTTGACTCCGTACAATTCTCTGAATCAGAAACATTTATTCTTCTAGCAGCACGGGGCCGTGTTTCCTAGAACATGGTGCCGTGTTCAACTTTCCAGTCTCTATATAATGCATGCATAAATTCACTATTCCATTCACACCAAACAAAAACTACCTAAATGGAAGGAAAAAGGGTTGAATGAAAACCAGTGAAGAAAGGGAAACAACATGAATCTTCCTTCCTTGAGGAACAAATCATGAGGCTCCAATGCATCGTAAGAGACCAAGTTGAGAGCAACATCCAAACCGAGGCTCGAGTGGTCGAGCTAATTAACAAAGTCGACCTGCTCAGGTTCGAGAACTTCCATGTTGTGGATGGCCACCACAAAGATGTGACTTCCAAACTTAACTTTCTCAACCGAAAACTCGTCACGCTCAACAAAAAGCTTGAAGAACTTTTGGAAGCCAAACAAGCACCACCACACATCCAGGACTTGTTAGGGAATGGTAGCCGTTGAAGTTCCGACTTCGTTTCGTGTTGTTTCCACTAGTACTATGTGTTAGGACCCGAGAATTGTTGTTGTACTTTTCGTTTCATCTATCTTTAATTATGTCTTTAATTTTATGTTTTAATGAAATTTAGGATTTTTAATTACCATGTTAAAATAACCAGAAAACCAGTTAAAAATGAACCAAGCTCGACAAATAAACAAAATAAACAAAACAGTACTGTCTGCACTTAGCAGCACGGTACCGTGCTTCCTACTGCACGGGGCCGTGTCTTTGGTCAAACAACAGTTACGAGTTTTACCTTTAATAAAATTACTTTCTCACACATCCAACCCTAATTTCACTGCGTTCTGAACCAAAAAACCGCCGACCCTCGACCATTTTACGAATTTCTTCATCTAATCGTCGATTCTAAACCTAAGGTATGTTAATTTAACAATTGCATTACTCATATTCGTCATTCTAGGTTTAGATTAACCCTAAAATTGTTCAAATCGACCAAATTGGGTCAAACCCCGAAAAGGGTATGGGTTATTGATTATGATGAATAGATTGTAGATTGCTTGATGGTTAGGGATTAATTGAAAGAAACAATTCGGGTTTTGGGTATTTGAATAAATATCCGACAAACCATTAAACCCAATTGATGTAACCGGTTAGAAACGAAGGTTCGAGTCGTGCCCAAAAACAACATGAGCCGTTGTCAACCAAAAGCAAACATCAAAGAAAACTGAACCAGAAGCAACAGCATGTGGCCATGCTTCTGAAAGTACGCCGCCGTGCTTTGCTTCCAGTTTCAGCAAAATGCAAATTTTTCGTGAGTTTAGACTAATTTAAGTGTAATTTGTAGATGGCTGAATATGGGGAAGATTTTCATGCGTTACTAGTCTTCGAAAACCGCAAGAAAAAGGACCAAGCGGCAAACGAAAGATTAACGTATCTTAATAACAGATATCCAGAAGCTCACTTCCATGCATGTGAAAACACCCTAAGAAACGTAAACCAATGGGACCGATATCAAAGCATTGTGAAGGGACCCTGGAGAAGAGTTTTTAACAGACAGGGGATTCAGTTACAGAACTCACAAAATAATTTCTGGCTTCGTTCAACCATAAGAAGAAAAAGTTTGACATGTGGTATACTAAGGAAATCGAGTTTCGTTGTGGGGGTATTTGGCATACAACCTCTGTTACCCAACTGGGAATTGATTTGGGTATTTACATGTCCGAGGAAACTGACACGAACATTTGGTATGAGGCTAAAACAACCTTTACAGATGAGGGTGAAGATGATGAAGCTGAAGCATGTGCCATTAGGGAGAAGCTTGGGAACAGTTGAGTTATGGAACAACAAGCTATAGGCCAAGCGTTTCAAAGAGCACAGCACTGCGTGACCCGCTGATGAGATACATCCACCGATTGCTGAGTCATACCGTCACAGCCCAAGGACAGAGCGAAGGGGTTGTTAACCTAAAGGACCTTTGGGTATTGTATTGCATAAAATCGAAATACCATGCAATATCACTATGCTATTCTGCAAGCTTTTCATGTCAAATGCCACTGCCCCAGGAAATACCCCAATCTTTGGAGGTCCCTGGATCTACAACCTCTACAGAGCATATGGTGCAGACACAGAAGGAACCCCAAGCCCAGACTCAATAGCTCTCAAACTTGATTACTGTGAGAGCATGCAGATGGTTCAACAAATCAGCCCGGGTGTGTGGAGATTTTGTGACAAGTACAATCAGATTTGGGACCCCGAAGACCCGTCGGAGATGATGATACAGGATGTGCATGAGAGACGACAGTCACCGCCCAGACAACATCGCCGCCGAACCTACATTAGACAGGAGGCCCATCTTCATCAGGGGCCAGCCCCAGTTCATCACATGATAGCCGATACCCTTTGGAGGGTATTTATGGACCGATCAATCAATTCTCAACTAACACTATCGCCTCGTTTGACAGGATCAACGAGCAAATGGCTGCCTCTGATGCACAGCGAGCAGCCGAGTATGAAGCAACGAGGCGAGAGATTGAGCGATTGGGCTATCGCATGGACAGGCAGTGGGGACCGTTTGACTCGGACACGGGTAACTGATGACTGACGGCACAGGTAGTTGGGCATGGGCACGAGCATGGGTTGGTGTTACTTCATGAACTTATTATTATTTGTGTTTGAACAATTTAGTTTTCGTCATACTTGTTTATTTTGGTTTGGATACTACTATGGCCATGAGTGCCAAAGACATTTTATTAGGTACTAATCTAGCCCAATAGGGAAAGGGATGGATGATTCCATACCCAATTTTCAGTAGTTATGATTGGTTGTTTGTGGATGTTTGCTGTTTTAAATTATACAGGTACAAAAACAGGAAAACGGACGAAAAACAGGGGACGCTCTGTTAAAATTTCGTTAACCCGTAGGGAAGTAACTCTCCATTTTACCCATAATACTCAATTAGAATTTTTATATTTCCATGAATCTGATCAAATTGAGGACAATGTGAGATTCAAGTGTGGGGAGGGAAATTACTTGAACAATTGTTTTGTCCAACTAATTATTAAAATTCTCTAAAACAAATATTTTTGCAGCAGACAAAGATTATTCTAAACCTAAAAAGAATTCCAAGAAATTTTTTTGCAAATAACTAATCATTTAAAAGTGAAAAAGTAAGAAAAAGTTTTGTAATATTGAGAATAAATTTATGCAAAATATGGCGTTAATACCCAATTCCTCCGTTACTGTGAGACAAACCTCATGCCATATAAATATTTTTTCGGAAGCTTTAAGTGAGTCAATATTTTTCGTGTGATTTAGAACTTGTCCCGATTATTCATTTCAAGACCGCACGAAGCGTTGTATAAAGAAGAAGGTAATAGTGACACAAACCCATTACCAAAACCACAAAACCCAAAAATCCGATCACCCTATCCATTTCCACCGGTAAAATACAACACTGGTCTTTTACCGGCAGACCCTAAAGAACTGGAAATGCATTCTTTCGATTTCAATTTCCTTTGCTGCATACACTTCACAAAACCTAGGTTGCCTCCAGAACTTAGGAAGAAAATCTTTCTCTTTAGCAATGAGGTGAGGAAAAATTGGCGCCAAAACGAACAAAGGCCACCATTCTGTGGAATTTCCAAAAATGCAATGAAGAGAAGAGCAAAAAGATATGAACGATGCTTAGGTTGCGGAAACTGGTCCCACGAAGGAAGATGTAGAAAAAGTCAAACTCAGTCTTAGCATGAATATACCGAACTAATAAGGGTGGGGGCTATTAGGCTCAAAGCCGAACGATCCATTAGAGTTGGAAGTTATATTTAGAACAGGATTGAGGAACAATTGATCCACATCCTCGATAAAACGGGTCTTGACGATCTGACCTTAAAAGAGTCATTAGGCATCTAAAAAAAAGAGCTAACCAATGAAGACATCTCAAACTCCCGAAGAACAGTAGAAGTTACCATTAACCCTTGAACCACCACAAAATACCAATCCCTACTCACACTAAACCAAAACCCCATTTTACCTTCTGATCTATGCGACCCTTCAAAAGGTGGAGATTTGAACTTGTTACAAGCTTATTTATCACAGGTTGCATTTTGGCTAAGAGTGTTCACATACCTACATCACAGGTATAATCAGATATAAAACCGAGTGTGAGTGAACATTGTGAGAACGTGACGTTTTGCATAAACAGAAACTTATAAAAATAGAAGTTTTTCTCTTTTATCACTAACATAAAGATTGGTTATTTTGTTACATCTTCTTGGAGCTCACTTAAGGAATAGCTAATATCTAAATTTGCTGTTTTTAGTGAACATTTATAAGACGATTGCTTGAGGACAAGCAATGTTCAAGTGTGGGGATGTTTGATGTACATAGAAATATACATCTTTTCGGCATCAAATAATCTCTAAAAACTGCAATTTCTATCTAACAACATAGCATAAAAGACTACTTATCATAATAAAACATAATTTCAGGAGAAACCAAGTCTCAAACGAAGAAACAAGCAAAAAGACGAAGAAAAACAGAAGAAAACACAAGAAAACAAAGAAACACGCCCCCATGCCTCAAGAAACACGCCCCCATGCTTCTGAAACAAGAAAAGACAAAATCAGGAAGCAAAAGCACGGGACCATGCTCAGCATGCACGGGGCCGTGGACAGGAATGCAGAAAAGACAAAGAAGAATTGAGCACATGTCACTAAACAACACGGGGCCGTGCCTGCTAACCACGGGGCCGTTGCCGCCTCACACAAAAGAAAAAACAAATCTGGCACATGTCATAAAAATACACGGGGCCGTGCTCATCATGCACGGGGCCGTGCCTCATCGTCCATATTGCCTATAAATAGTGGCTCATGTTGCATTCATCAAGTGTGCCTTGAAAAGAGTTCTCTACGGTTTTCACTTATAAAAACACGCACTAACACTCACTTTGAAGATCTAGTGAAGAGTTTGAAGACTTGGAGGTCATCACCACTAATCATCATCATCAACCATCATTACCATCATTAAAAAGGAGGATTCATCTATACTTGGTTAGATTGTTCTAATTTTAATCATGTATTTGTTGTTATCAATCATCTTAATGTTCATCATTATGCTCATTATGAGCTAAACTCCTTTTACCATCTAAAATCTATGAAGAAGCTTTGTTTTACTTGATAATTAATCAAGACATGTGATGTAGTCTAGTAAAGTACATGGTTATATTACAATTATCTTTTGATGAGAAATGTTTCACCATCTTAAATCAATAAATCAAAGTTGGTGGTTGTCAATATCATTGGCAATCATTCATGATCGATTCATGTTCTTGAAAGATAGAAATACTTTGATACATTATCGAAACATGGATCCTTATATTGTATTTAGAAATGATGAGATATAAGTTATGGTGTATTTTTCTAAACCTTGGTAATCCGAAAATTGCTTTTCTTAGGATATCAAATTAGTTAAAGAAACCATATGTTAACGGAATGTGTAATTATAACCTACATAAATCAACCAAGGGGAGGTTGTGTGATGAACTACAACCACCCGAAGTTGTTAGAATTGGTATTTGAGAAATCTAAGTCAATCCTAATCTTTCTACTTTACGAAACTACTTGTCAACTCAAATCGACATCATTGAGATGGTATGACATTAGGAAAGGGTGGACTTTAAAATGCGCATACCATCTCCTTAGTGCCGAAGATATTAAGGTTTAAGGTGCCATCTATCATATATTGCTACGGCAAGTCTATCACATGTCTACATATTAATTATTAACGCTAAAAATGGAGTGGATTCTTGATCTTAGATGGTAACCTTCGCATAATTGAACAACTCGTTTAGAATCTCTTGTCTCGGTCACCTATATACTATATATATATAAATATTTATATTTTAAAAAAAGTTTAAAAATCAACCCCAAAATGATTAAAATCTCCTATTGAAGTAAAACAACGATTTATTATTAGAAACCTGTGTGTCCACGGATCGATACTTGGTTCTTACCATTACTATTCTACATATACGATAGGTACACTTGCCTATTTTATGTGTGTTTAGTTTTTGTAGAAATCACTTTTATAAATTTAAAACACGATCTTGTGCAAAAGCAAATCATTCCATCCTTTCATATTTTATACCACTAGCACGCACGCATCAACCATCAGATTTCGAAATTCTACAGGGTTGTTGGATCTCGTACGTGTATCAATCTCAGTAACAATAACAATAACAGATCTCAGATCTGAACGTAATCGATTAATACTTTAACAATAGATCTAACTCATAATTACGTATGATTAGGTTTTGTGTATGTTTATATATTATCAGTAAATGTAATAATATTAAGGTGGAAGATCGAGAGAGGATTTGGACAGAGTATCGTTAATTAAACTCTCAAAACTTAAATAACAAGTGAACAATGTTCACTATATATAGAAGATAGGTCTGGTTCGCTAACATCCCCTAGCGAACCATATCCTACTTCGTTACATACATTAAAAAAGCGAAACACCCCCTGATTCGTTTACATTCCCTAACGAATCAGGGGAAACTTAACTTAAGGACCAGTTCGCTAAACATCCTTAGCGAACTGGCCTAATACCTTAACGAATTACATGTTATAATAAGTTTATTACATTAAACAAACGACAAATACATTAACATTAAATACAAATACTCAAGACGCAAAACCGTGCACTAACAGACACCCCCTCGTCTTGAGCTCTTTGTCTTTAAGTTACTTGAAGTGCTTGGACCGCCAGTCTCTGCAACTATGAATTCCATTTTCATGACAAACGCGCACAACACGTTGGAATTGCATAGCCAGGTCGTAGTCTTCATTGCGCTGATCAAAATCCGTTTCCTATGTAGCACGTCATTGTCTGTTTCAGATAAATTAACCAACCACATCGGGTCGATTATCTTGATAAGTTCAGTCTCCAGTCCTCTACTAAGAAAAATGACTGACTCGCCAGTACGATTGTCATAGTACCAGCGGTTGAACGAGAGATGCATTTGTTGTGGCATCGTCTTCACCGGCACTTTCTTCATCGTCTTCGTCGGTTTAACTTTAAGAACAAGTTTCTTCCACCCAGTCTTAGGATCGATTTCGTCAATACGTTTACGTCTAGGAACCTGGGGCTTGAAGAACTTGAACCCATGATTTACCTCGAACAACAAGTGTTGGTGAAACCACTAAGCTGTCCGGATGCCACCACGATTGATAAATGGACGCCTCGCGAGGGTACGAACATCCCAACGCGGTAGTGTAAGAACATCCATTATCCTCTCGTAGTACTGAACTCCCTTCTCCCATTTAACTATACATACCTTAAGCTCGGAATCGTATAGCCATGAGACAATATCACCATGGACCTTGGGTACAGTCTTGAAGGTAGTTACTTAATTCTCTTTGACCCAAGCGGCTACTGTGTCTTTCCGTTCTTGATCAACAAATCGATACGCCTTGATAATCTTACCCGCAGCTTTAAATATGAACCATTTAGCAATATCCTCATCAGTTGGGTCCACAATTGAGTCAAACCGAGTATCCACAACCTTCTTTCCTTTAGTCATCTTCTCCAAATCATCCTCAGCTGCTTTAAAAGTCTGTTCATTAAAAACCGGAGCACCTTGATCAACGTTCATGTGTTGATACAAGTCAGGATACTCCTCAGCAGTGACGTCTTCCATCTCAACATCCTCATCTTCATAAATAAAATTTGTATTCATTTGACTAGACAGATCATCCTCTATACCTTCCTCATTCACCACTTCGACATCAGGCTCAGTTTCTAACACGGTCAGCTGTTCGTCATTCAACCCAAGCAATATGGAAATCTGCTCTCGTGTCAGAGACTTGTCAACAAACTCACCCACGCCAATCTCATCCTTGTTCACCATACTTCTAATCACCCCCGCTCCATCCATAAATATTACCGTGTCAGCTTCAATCATCTCAATTGGCTTAGCAGCCGAATAATCACGATAAACAACAATCTGTTTTTCAGAATCGTCAACAGAGCTCGTACCCGCACCAGACGCAGGGTCTTGAGCTTGTTTAGGCTCACCACCAGCACCAGACTCATCATCATCAGGATCTTCCTCATTATTCTTGATCTTATTCAAAGCATCATCTTTGCAAGTCAATTGCAGGATCAGATCCTCTTGCTCTTTAATCTTCACCCCCTGAGACTCAACAATCTCACGTAGGGCCTTTGTTTCCTTTTGACAGAAAGAAACATAGCTGACAAGTTTCTTCTGATTCTCCATTAAGCGTTCTTGATTAAACCGATCAGCAGACATCTGATTCTCATACAAATGCAGAAGATTTAAAAGCATTTCTATCTGACGGTTTGGTGGCAAAGCATACAAGGATGGATGAACTGGTTGGATTGGACCTTGAGGCCTTGTAATTCTCATAAATGAGAGATCACTAGGAGGAGGAGGCCTCATAGATGTTGTTGGAGGAGTTGTAGCCACAATATCAGTTGGCAAAGGTATTTTAGTTAATGCTGACTGAGGTATCATACCCAACTGTTCATGTGGTATCATACCTTACACGTTTCTCGAGCACCTTTTGTACGAATCAAGCGATTCGTATAAACTTTAAGTTAACAAATTAGACAAGCTAACGAATTAGACAATTCGCTATTCTAATTCGTTGCCTCAACAGACATGACTTATATCCTGATTCGTTAAATATATATAACGAAGTAGAGATGATTCATTACAGAGTGCGGAAGCGAATTAGGTGAGCGAACTGGAAATCAGTTCGCTACAAAATCACCTAGTTCGTTATCCATTTTTAACGAAGTAGCCTTTAACAAATTAAAAAGTTTATTTAATTTTAACTTAAATAAATAAATTAATTAAATAAAAACCAATAAATAAAATTAAAATTAATAAATTTTAACTTAAAGGAATTACCGAGAACCTTTTATCCCGATAATTGAATACTTTAAAAACGTTTCACTTTTTAAACATAAATTAAATTATATAAATAATATGTAAAGAAAGAAAGATAAAATATTTTTGGTATTTTGTAAAAAATTATAAAGAATGTATGTACAAAGAAATATCCGAACCTTTTAAAAATTGAACAATCTTTTTGTATTTTTCTATGTTTTAACAAAAGCAATACATATTTTTTGTGTTTTTGTTAAGTTTAAGCAGAGAATCATATTGACCAAATTGCCCTTCCATCACAGTTTTATATTTCAGCGATATTATGATTGGCGTTAAGTCGGTCATTGGTATTGTTGTCCACTTAAATCTAATAACAAATTTTCAAGTGTTTTTGTGATATGATTAATTGGTTCAGTTATAGCACAGAATATCAGAACTATCAGCCTCTAATCTCGGTTCAAGCTTAATTTGATTTTTGCCAAATCACCCCAACTTGACTTAAACCATTATAGTGTTGATCAAAATTTTTGATACCAGTTGTAGAAATGTTGAGCAATGCATCAAGTTTCCTTTATTGTGAGTGAGTATGCACGAGTCCATCTGTCGGCTTACATACATTGTATCCCCTGGGGTCCGTTTCTTGATGGTATTAAGACGTGCGCAAGGGAGGAACAAATGTATGACTAACAGCGGATTTTGATCAAGTCAGTAATTTGAAAGTTTGTACTAAGTACAGCAGTGATCAACTTTAATGACTTTGGGTTTGCTCTAGAAAGCGAGTGAAATATTCATGCTTATGAATACCCAGATGATTAAGCCGCATAAAGACTCACAGTGTCCAGAATCCTAACGCTTGTTATTTGCTTTATTATATTTTTGGAGATCAACAACTATAAGGCTTGAGTATGACTGGTTATTACATTTCTGCTATCCTCACCGAGACTTTTGCTAGAGACTAACACCCCTTTCAATTTGGCATTCCTTTATGTTTATATCACATACTTTACTCTACTTGTTTGTTTTAAGACCTACCAATGCACCAATGCAATTAAGCACACAGTCTTTTAAGCTTACTTCTTGCTGGACTTGGAGTCAAGATAATCAATGTACTATCATTTTCTCTTTTTTGCTTCAAAAACTCAAAATTTTAAGGAGCATAAAACAAAATAAAGATAAATTTAATCGCCCCAGTTAACTTAAGTCTATTAATAAATGGTTGTTCTATCAGTTTAACAAGTGAATAATAGGACCAAGACATGCAAGCATGCTTCACAAACTTAAATAACCGACATAATTTTCAGCGAGAAAATAATCTAAAAACGCATAATGAATGCCCCAACTATTTTCCATTATCAGGTAAATGGCTAACCTGAACATTTACAAGTAAATGTCAGGACCAAACATATACACGTACATGCCCTTCAAATGTAGATAATTGACATAATTTTCAGCAAGCGCATGCACAAATATTTTTGGTTTTTCTCTATACATATATTAAAACACAATATTTTTGTCTTTTTCAATTTTTTGTACAAAAACTGAAAAGATACATTCTTTTTGGTTTTTCAAATTTTAAAATGTTTTTTTTAAAGAAATCACAATATTTTTGATTTTTTGTAATTTTCTAATGTTTTTGGGTTTTATCTATACAGACGAAAGACACAATCTTTTTGTATTTTCTAGTTTATCACCCCCTAAAACCAAAATAAATTTTTAAAAGAAAAAATGACACAAAATAAAGATAGTCATCCTTGTTTAAGGATATCAGCTAGGATCTTCAATCCGTTTAAACCAAGCAAAAATTAAAAACGCGTTTTGTCAAAAGCTTTGGCAAATAGATCGGCTTTCTAAAAGTCAGTTTGTACTTTCTCAAGGTCAATCAATTTCTTCTTAAAGCAATCCCGTATAAAGTGATATCGAATTTTGATATGTTTTGTTTTTGAATGTTGTAGGGGATTCTTTGTGATAGAAATTGCAGCAGAATTATCAATCAGGATAGGAGTAGTAAGAAACTTCAAACCGTAGTCGCGAAGATGTTGTTGTATCCACAAAACCTGGGAACAGCAACTCGAGGCTGCAACATACTTAGCTTCAGCGGTTGAAGTAGAGACCATTGTCTGCTTCTTACACTGCCAGGAAACAAGCCGGTTTCCTAAAAATTGACATCCTGCAGTCGTTGATTTGAAGTTGATCTTGCAACCTCCATAGTCCGAGTTGGAATAAGCAGTAAGATCAAAAGTATCATCCTTGGGGTACCACAACCCGATGTCTGGATTTCCCCTCAAATACTGAAGAATTCTCTTGACCGCAGCTAGGTGAGTCACTCGTGGACTTGCTTGATACCTAGCACAAAGACAAACAGCAAACATAATATCAGGGCGAGAAGCCGTTAGATACATTAAAGAACCGATCATGGCACGATAGAGGGTAAGATCAACGGTATCCTCCAATTCATCCGGTGATAAATTGTGACCCACTGGGAGAGGAGTAGAAGGGATTTTTCCGGCAGAGATCTTGAATCGGCTCAAGACGTCGTTCACATATTTAGTCTGGTGAATAAAGATTCCGTTAGCAGACTGGTGAACCTGCAACCCTAAAAAGAAATTCATCTCTCCCATCGAACTCATCTCGAACTTTGTTTTCATGGACTTCTCGAACTCCTTACACAATGTATCGTTTGTTGATCCGAAAATAATGTCGTCGACATAAATCTGAACTAGGAGAAGATCGTCACCAACAGTTTATGAAACAAAGTGCAGTCGACAGTCCCTCGTTTGAAGCCGTTATCAGTCAGATGGTCGGCAAGCATGCCATACCAAGCTCTCGGGGCTTGATGTAGACCATACAGGGTCTTGTTTAATCGGTAAACTCGGTCCGGATAATCAGGATCTTCAAAACCACGAGGCTGTAAAAAAAACACTTCCTCGTGTAGTTCACCATTGAGAAAAGCACTTTTAACATCCATTTGATAGGCCTTGGTATTCTTGTAAGCTGCATATGCCAGGAAGATCCGAATCGACTCCAATCTTGCAACTAGAGCATATACCTCTGTGTAATCAATACCCTCTTGCTGATGAAACCCTTGCACCACTAGACGTGCCTTGATTCTGACAATCACACCTCGATCGTCTTTTTTACACTTAAATACCCACTTAGTCGGAATCGCTTTCTTGACTCTAGCAGGCTTGTCTATTAAATTCCAAACACCCAATCGTGCAAATTGCTGTAATTCTTCTTGCATAGCTTCTACCCAAGAAGGATCTTCAAGTGCCTTACGAGCTATCGTTGGCTCAACTTGAGATAGAAAGAAAGTGAGTTTAGCAAGATTTACAATTCCCGATGAATGTAAATCAGTATAAGCACACAATATGTTATTATCACTTGACGAAGCAACTTGATGACGTGTACGAACGCCCACATCAAGTTCTCCAATGATGTTTTTCTATGGATGATATCAATGAATCCGAAGAGTGGGATTCTCAGGAACAACAACATTTTCAAATAAGTTAGTGTAATGTTCACCAAGTTCAGGAGATGAAACATTATCACCGTCAAGGTTAATAACTTGATCTTCAGCTTGATCATCATCAAAAGAAGTGGAAACATTATCGATAGCCACTGGAGAAGCAACTTGAGGTTCCTCAGTTGGAGCATCTGATTGAGCTGCAACATCATTAGAACTTGAAAATCTTGGAATTTCCAAATGATCTTTAAAGTATGCTCGAACCAGGTCTTCGTCAATGTGTTCATTTGATGGAGTAAATGAATTAAATAAACTATCGTAGTCAAACATCCAATCGGGACCTTTCCCTTGAGGAGGAGTTGTGTACTTTTGACAGTCCACATGGTACCATTCTTCAACACAACCGGATGTAAAGTTAAATACCCTTTTCTTTGGAGATGCATATCCCAAGAAATACCCTTCGATAGATTTTTCTTCAAATTTACCTGCATCCTTCTTCAATATTGTACACGGACACCCAAAAGGTTCCAGGTACTTTAAGTTAGGTTTTCGATTATTCAACAACTCATAGCTTGTATTTTTATGTCTTTTAACTGTTAGAACCCGATTAAGAGTATAACAAGCTGTATTCACAGCCTCATTCCAGAATTGGACATGAAGCTTAGAATCAGCGAGCATTGTACGTGCAGCTTCAATCAAGGTTCGATTATTTCGTTCAGCAACACCATTTTGTTGAGGTACATAAGGTGCACTGTATTCTCGATGAATTCCTTTTTGAACAAAAAAGAAATCTAATACAGTGTTTTTGAATTCTGTACCATTATCACTTCGGATTCTCCTCACCTTTTGTTTGTACAGTGATTCGATCTTGGTGATAAGGTTTTGTACCAAAACCGGTGTTTGATCTTTTGAACTCATAAATAACACCCATGAGTATTTTGAATAGTCATCAGTCACCACAAGACAATACCAATCCCCAGAAATACTCGCACGATTCACATGACCAAATAAATCCATACGAAGTCGTTCAAGAGGAGTATTAACAGAATTCAATAATTTAGAAGGATGTGTCTTCTTCTTCTGCTTGCCCTTTTTGCATGCAACGCAGTGATCGGATAATTTAAAATTCTTTAAGGAGACACCTTCCACTAAATCATTAGCCATCAAATAATTCATCTTTCTAACATGTATATGACCCATTCTACGATGCCATAGAATCAAGTCTTTCTCGGTTGCTTTCGAGACAAAACATGTTTCGATCGATGTGGATATCTTAGAGCTCATGTTTAAGACATAAATATCATTCGATCGTGGTGATCGCATGATAAACATGTCCTCGGGAATAACATAACCCCGTTTCAAGATAAGACATTCTTTGTCAGTAAATATTGTTGTGTACATTTTATCACAAATCTGTGATACACTTAATAAGTTATGATCCACTTTATCACAATAATTTACTTTCTCGAACATGATGTGACCATTTGAAACTTCACCCTCTTGTGTGATCATGCCCCCAGAATTCCCAGCAAATGCCATATAACCCCCTTGAATATTTCTCACGTTGGTTAATAGGTCAAGATTCCCAGTGATATGATGAGAACATCCACTATCCATTATCCAGTTTTCACCAGACACAGTCCTGGATGTACCCTACACACAAAATAAAGATGATTAGTTCAAAAAGGCAGCCCAGGCCTCAGTCTTGGGCACCTTTTGGTTTTCTCTTTGATCATTAACTTTAACGGAGTTCAAATGTTGTTCAGCCACTTGTGAATAAGTTACCGGCTTCCTAGACTTTCGTCTTAAGTAAGCTGCTTGAACAATGTTTGAATTCGTGTTCCTACAAATTGGCTCATGCGGGACAAACTTTGGTTTAACCTGACCATGTGTCTCATTAACATGAATAACCTTTCGAGGATTCACATTAGAGAACATAATATGAGTGTCATCAGCATACGACGCAGGTCGTTTCAGAATCTCCTTTACCAATGGAATTGGCTTAGAGTTGTCCTTGATAAAAGGATGAAGATTCTGATAGCTCTTCTTACTACAATTTCTCACTACATGACCATGTTGACCGCAAAGAAAACAGCTTCGCATGTCTACACGATGATGTTGAGAGGTAGTTGGAATGAATGATGCAGAAGTTTGATGATGACTCATATGTTTGGTCATGCTCTTAGCAATCTCATCAGATAATTCAGACTTCTTTTTCAAGTAGAAATCCAAATTAGAACAGTTCGAGAAACTCTTCAACGTATCTGTCCCAGTTGACTTCACAAATTTAATGTTATTTGCTTGTTTTAAAACTTGTTTTGCTTTAGTCAATGGATCAGATGGAACTGATGTTTTTGCTTGAGCATATCGACGTTCAAGATCTTGAATCTGTGACGTTTCATTGATAAAGATACTCTCAATAAGTTCAGGTTTAATGATACTTATTGGAATATCTTTTTCTGTGAACATTGTGTCCATCCCTTTTAACTTAAAAACTCGAACAGATGAAGGCTTAGAACTAGGAGGATTAACAAACCGCATTAATTCCTCATCAGAAATCTGTGGTTTATCTGACTTCTTTGCCTTTACTGGTTTAGTTTTTACCGGTTCTTCCTTTTTCATATGAGACTTGAATGAACCATACACAGCTTCCTCAAATTATTGAGGTTCACAAAGAATATGATTAGAACTTGGAATGTTCTTATTCTTGTGTATTATCTCAGGTTCAAACACATCCTCGATAATCACTTTGTCAACATTCTCAACAAAGACTTTGTTACTCTGAACATGAGGTTTTTGAGGAGCAACTTGGGTCTTAATTGTTTATGTTTTAACTGGTTTTTCTGTTTTAACTGGTTTATGTTTTTCAGAAATCACAGTTTCTTTCTCAATCA
>NW_027499211.1:0-106455 GCF_021521415.1 Bidens hawaiensis | reverse complement strand
GTTTTAGATTCATGTTTATGGACTTTGGTTTTTGTTTACATTTCAGATTCAAAAAAATATAAGGCTGTTATCATCCGAATTGATAGCCCGGGGGGTGATGTTCTTGCTTCTGACTTGTAAGTGATTTGAAGTATATTTGTTTCAGATACACCCTTTGCTAGGCTTATATTCAATTTTCTGTAGGATATGGAGGGAAATTAAACTATTGGCTGAATCTAAGCCGGTAGTTGCATCAATGGTTGACATGGCAGCTAGTGGAGGATACTACATGGCAATGGCAGCAGGGACTATAGTCTCTGAGAATCTTACTTTGACCGGTTCAATTGGTGTTGTCGCAGGTCCATTACGATATCCTACAATTATTTTCCTTAAATTTGGAGTTAAGTTTTAAATTCTGACTAAGTTTGTTGCAGCTAAGCCCAATTTGGGAAAACTGTATGAAAAGATTGGTTTCAACAAAGAAATTATATCGAAGGGACAGTATGCTGAGCTGTATGCTGCTGACCGGCCATTCAGGTGAGAGGATTCTTGACCATAATAAACAATTTTGAAGTTTTCTAAAGTCCTAACCACTTTGCAAATCTCCATGCAGACCTGATGAAGAGAAGCTGTTTGCAGAACGTGCTGAGAATATGTATAAACGGTTTCGTGACAATGCAGCCCATTCAAGATCAATGAGTGTATGTGGTAACTTGATTATATGGTTTATAATAATTTTTAGATTTTACGCAATTAGCAACGAAGTGGTGACGAGTGCAGGTGGATAAGATGGAGGAGATTGCCCAAGGGAGGGTATGGAGTGGTAGTGATGCTGCTTCGTGTGGTTTAGTTGATGCGATTGGAGGGTTTTCGCGGGCTGTTGCTATTGCCAAACACAAGGCCAACATTCCTCACAGCAAAAAGGTTTGTTTCATTGTGCTCTCTGTTTGCTCTCTATGTTCGTCAAGTTTGAACTATTTCATTTTTTCACATGACGGAGAGAGTGTAACGTGTGGGTCGGGCCAGGTTGGTGACGGGCCAAAACGGGCTCAGGTGAAAACAGGTTCTGAACAAATTGGTTTTGGGTCAAAACGGGCACTTTTAAAAAGGTGTCAATTTGGTTTATATCAAAACGGTATCTGGTCAAAAAGGATCTGGTTGAAATGGGTTGAAATTGCTACTTCTGTCAAGCAACATGCTAACATACGACCCATATATTTGTTATAGCAATATTGTTGATTTGTTGATCGTGTCATTAGGTTACTCTGGTCGAGATGTCAAAACCATCATTCTCTTTACAAAATATCATTTTTAGCATGCTGAGTTCAGCAGTTGGGATAGACACAACACTAAAGCATCTGCAGAATGATTCTGCGACGTGTGATGGAGTGCAAGCCCGGATGGATGGAATAATGTTTGATGGGTCAGAAGGATCTTCATTTGGTTTGCTAAAAGATTACCTAACTTCTGTTTGATCTCAGGTGCCCTAATTATTTCGATGTTTATTCGAGTTCATAATGCCAAAACTAACAGTCAATAAGTTTATTGGTTCTGTTTCATATATACAAAACGTCGTGTAAGTTAAATCTTATGAAAAACAATTGTAACTAAATCTTGCAAATCAACACTAGCTTTTGAAAATATGTGAGTAAAATTATTGAAACTGCTGCTATTTATCTCTCTGCTACTCTTACATCTATTACTTAATGCGATGCATCATCATCATCATCATCATCATCATCATCATCATCATCGTACTCAGTATATCCCACCAATAGCCAAGCTATGGTAGGGTCTGAGGAGGGTAAGATGTAGACAGCCTTACCCCTACCCCATAGGGATAGAGAGGCTGCTTCCGATGAGACCCCCGGCTCGATAGTAGTTTTGCATCAAGCCTTGGACATAAGGCACATAGCACTCAATCATCGGGACACCGGCTGATTGGTGCATGTACCATTGTCTTTCGGCTATCAACGCCACCACATGATGCCTGATTAACCTTCTGCCACTTTTAACGTTATTTTCACGAGATTAGTAAAATAACGTTAAAATTAGTGCAATTTTACTTTTGCCCACCCGAGGGTTCACACATATATACATTAATGCGATGCGTGAATCATTAATAATATTAGAGCTCAGATAAAAGCTTCACGAATGTGTTCAAGTCCCTTGATGATGCTCCTTCTTTGACCGCATTAGTGGCTGCTCGGCTGAGCTCCTTAACTTTAACCCTCTCGGGCGTGCCAACCTTCAATGACTCATCCAACAACCGAGCCAACTCGACTGAGTCAGGAACACTCTCGGGCCCACCAACACAAACCCGCCCCCCAACACCCAACCGAGTCGTCACGCTTTTGGGCCAACCACATGAGCGGATCATTTGGTGGCATTGCACTCGATCTACCACGTCCTGTGCTACTCGTCGGGCCATGTCTGTCGGGTAGTAATGGGCCCACTGCCCAAACCCTGTCATGGGCCGTTTGTTTCTTCAGATAACCAATATAGTCACCTTCCAAACCTTCAAATGTTTTGTACACAATACCCCAACTGGTCATATTATCCAAAACACCCTTTCTAAAAGATTCAAAGCCCGGTTCACCTTTTTTATAATTCCGCCACGCCAATGACAGCTGCCACCAAGGAAGCTTCAGCGACTTGGGGATTTCAGGAAACGAAAGCATGAAGCTTTCGTCTCCGTCAGCGTTAAGTGCATTAATCTCCAATGCATCTCGCCATAACATATGAAAATGGAATAAGCAAGAGCACCCGAAGGCGAAAAGACCACGTGCCAATGCCTAGGTGGGTGACTTATGGTGGAAGTGTGTCCTAACATAACATTGCGACGTTATCCAATGTTGTGTAGGTTTGTTATGTTGTGTGCAAGTTTGTTATGTTGTGTGCAAGTTTGTTTTTTCCTTTGTAGTGGGAAACGAATCTTATATGCGCGTCAGAAATTTTTGTAGGAAATCAACCCCCTTTCTATAGTGACATCAACTTCATGAAATAAGTTCGCCGAAAACACAAATACGATATTGAACATAACATAATGCTTGGTACCGGTACCGACTGAATCGGTACCAAAGTTTTAAGTTTCGGGACCAGTACGGTACGTTACCGGTATTTCCCGATTTTTTACCCTCGGTACCGGTATAATCCCGGTACCGGTACCAAGAATTAGTGAATTTTGGGATCGGTATTTTCGGTACCGGTACGGTACCGTGCTCATCCCTATTAAGAATGTATAAATTACAAGATAATATCACAGTACATGTTTCTTTTTTTTTTTGAACGGCTAATTTCTTTTATTCTTTGTTATTTATGGGACTTAAACCCAAGACGTCCAAACCCATGTGTTTTAAAGCTCGTTTTCTATTACTTAAAATACTTCTTACAAGGTACATGGTATTTATAGTACCTTAAATGAAAATTTTGTAGAAACCTTAAATGAATATTTTGTGGGGTCCCCTTCCAATAATTTGTGACATCACTTCCTCTATTGGTGATGATTTTCTCACATTTTTTTTTGTCTTCTACCATGTTATCAAAATGATCCCTTCTTATAACTGCATGCTTTTAGAAGGGTTCGGCGATGTTCCAATGTGGTACATTCCATTGTAAGTTTGTAACCTTTCATGCGTCTTCAAGCCTCATCAAAGATATGTTCTCCAACTCGCTTAACAATATTAATTTAAACCTTCGTCACTCAATTGAAGTTAGGGGTGTGCACAAAACCGAAAAAACCCGAACCAAAACCGATAAAACCAAAAAACCAAACCGAATTAGAATCTGACGGTTTAGTTTTGAACTTTAGCAAAAACCGAAATATTGGTTTTGGTTCGGTTTTGTATTTTGTTAAGAACCGAAAAGGCCGAACCGAACCGAAATAACCAAAACATTGAAATAACCATAATATCTTAGCCTTAACCATTAACACAAAATCTACCGACAATCATTTGTTTAGTTTTAAGATATGGTTAATAAAAGATATATCTGATTGCTACATCTGGTTAATAACTAATAATACTAGTACTTTTAGTTTTAGTTTTGATTTTAAATGTGTCTTTGCTTAGCTTTTAACATTTGAAGCCCAAATATTCAATATTCTATTAATCATTAGTTTAAAGAAAAAAATATCATTCCCAATTTTAAAAACTTTGGTCAAGTGTTTTTTTTATGCCTAAAATGTTTTGGTTGGATTAGCAAAACCGAAAAAACCGCATCCAAAACCGGACCCTATAACCAAAAACCGAAAAAACTGAAACCGAACGGTTTAAAAAAATCAATTTTTTGTAGGATATGGAGGGAAATTAAACTATTGGTTGAATCTAAGCCAGTAGTTGCATCAATGGTTGATATGGCAGCTAGCGGAGGAAACTACATGGCCATGGCAGCAGGGACTATAGTCTCAGAGAATCTTACTTTGACCGGTTCAATCGGCTTTGTCGCAGGTCCATTACAATATCCTGCAATTGTTTCCCTTAAAATTTGGAGTCAAGTTTTAAATTCTGACAAAGTTTGTTGCAGCTAAGTTCAATTTGGGGAAACTGTATGAAAAGATTGGTTTCAACAAGTATGCTGAGCTGTATGCTGCTGACCGGCCATTCAGGTAAAAAATTCTTGACCTTCAATGAATCATCCAACAACCGAGCCAACTCGACTGAGTCAGGAACACTCTCGGGTCTAGTAACTACATATATATCAACTTCTTGTTACAAAATAATCAGCAACACTAACTAATAACCGATAGCCCGGTTGGACTTGGCGCTAGAACTTCTCAGTCCAAACCGATTGCTGTCGACCCAAATCCAAAAACACAACTATATATATAAATAAGAACAGTTGGAAAAACCGTTAACAGATTGTTTTATCGAACACCGTACTAAACAAGAAACACATACTATGCATATATATCGTCCGCAAAACACGAAGAGTGAAGTACAAGAAACGATCACCAAAGATTCATAACCTATCAACGTGTTACGTCTATACTTGCGTGTCAAGGAAGTACCTTTAGCCTGTCATATTGTATTCATCACCTTGCATATATGATTGGTAGCTCCCTGGAACTTCCATCTTCCCGATTATACGGTCCATTCCTGCATTAAAGATTGTAACAGATGCTATGAATGTTGTACATTCTAAATATTGCTAACTAGTGGTGTAAACGAGCCAAGCTGCTCGTGAGCCACTCGAGTTCAGATCGTTAAAAGCTCAAATCTAGTCAAGCTTAAACGAGCCCGAACTTCACTTAATGAGCTCAACTTGGCTCACGAGCCTATTTGTATACAAGCTTATTTCATATATTAAATCTATATTGAAAAAATATAATAACTATTCAACAAAAACAACTAAACAATTTATATTATATAAAAATTATAGTTATAAATGTATATAATATAATCAATATAATAAATAGTAGACAAGTCGATCCCGAATTTTGCTTCACAGGCTCAAGCCGGCTAGCGAGCCTACACAAGTCTATTATTATTTAATATATTAAATTAATATTAATAACTAATAGCCGAGACTAGCCCAAGATTATTCATTTAACGCGCTCAATTGACTCGCAAGCCTAAAGGAGTCTATTATTTTTAATAAATATATATTTATATAGTAATGACTCCTATAACTAAAATATATATAAAAAAATATTAATATGTATATACTATATATAAATAATTTATAAATAAACAACAAGCCAAGCCAGGCTCGACCCTACCCTACCCGTTTACAATGAAAACACTTCAGTAAACACATTTTCTGATTGCATACTTACTGGGATTCGACAGCATACTTCCATAATACGACATTTGGCCCGCAGGGTTCGAGCTAGCCTCAGACGGGAAAACGGGCTTAACTTTGTTGGCACGTTGATCCACCGAACACATAATATTCGGAGTCTGAAAACACGTGTTATCATCAGGCGTTGATACTGAGTTCTGTTGTGGTTTAGGTGACTCGACTTCGGTTTCAACTTCAGAGTCGCCATTATTATTATTATTATTATTATTATTATTATTAGGTGCAGATACTTGTTGCTTCCTCTTGGACCTGGCCCGCCTGTTTTGGAACCAGTTATAAACATTAGTCTCAGAAATCCGACCGTGTTGTGATAATTCGGATGTTATTTCTTTGATTTTTTGTTTGCTTGTGTCCCGTTTCCTTGGTCGAAAAGACGCTCGAGAATTTGAAGTTGAACGGGTGTTGGGGTCCAGCGTTGGCGACCAGAGAATTTGTGGCCGCCAGATGCCACCAACGGATCGTTGTATATGTTCCCGAGTCTAACCCCTGCAAGAAAATAGTAATCAAGTTAATAGGTTTTAAGGGGAAAAAGAAAAGTCAACATGGTCAATGTCACCACATAATCATTTTGACCGGGTAATGAAGTCAAAATTCCCTAAATTCTGCTAACTAAAGATAATATAACTTGGAAGGTTTGGTAGTTAAGTAGGTGTCATAAAATTTAGCAAAAACATGTTTTAGTCGACAAAAACGAGTGATTAGCGGTTCAGTAACCGATCTAAAAGAAAGCGTTGATGTAACTTTTTTTATTAAAAAAGGAACAGGTTGCCTCAAAAGCCTTGATTTCATCATGAATTCTTCGTTATCTTAGCGTAACATTGTTTCGGTTGCCAAATCAAAGGATCGGATTTTCTCTTGTAGCACTCAATTCTCTAAAGACAAAACACCTGCACGTGGCAACCCAAGCAACAAAAGACACTGAATTTGCTATCTAAGATAACAAAGAACCTAGAAACAAAATATAGCCGTTTTCTAAAAAAACACAAATATTCATAATTAGGGGTGCAAATGTGACCCATCGGGTTAAATGGATTGTAATAAAACATATATAATGGGTCAGAATAGGTCAAACTAAAAAAAGAAAATGATTGAAACGGGTCAAAACGGGTTGACATTTCTCAAGGTTGTTATTATTTATTTATTTATGAAACGAGAAAAACAAAAGAAATTTTTAGTACCTTTACTTTTTTAGTTTTTGATTTATATTTCAAGTAATGATTTTTTAATTATTTTTTTAACTTTTAACGAGGGGTTTTCGAAATAGGTTAAAATGGGCTTGAGATTTAAAAACCCCTCTGTACAAAATTTAAAAAAAATAATTAAAAAATCAAAACTTGAAATCTAAATCAAAAACTAAAAAAATAAAAATACAAAAACTTTATTCGGTTTTTCTTGTTCCATAAGAAAAACCTCGTCTACCGTTTTGACTCGTTTCAATCATTTTCCTTTTTTCATTTGAACCATTATATACATTTTATTATCATCCAATGGATCACATTTGACACCATATTAACAATCAATTCAAACAAAAACCATGAACCAACCAACCACGCTAAAATATTAAAAAACCCTAAAATATTTATAAAAAAAAGACAAATAATAGTTTTCATAAAAAAACCCTAAAATCAATTGACACAAAAAGCATGAAGCAAGCAACCAACCTGCAAGATCATGATGAGAAGTTAATGATTTGTGCAATTCAACAAGATGTTCACAGATAGTAGCATAAATAGCAATTTGTTTCCGAAGAACTTCCATTTGTTCATCAGTCATGACTTTCACAAACATCCCTCCATTTCCATTATTATTAATATTATTTCCTTCATCTTGCTCCATAACTCCTAGAACACAAAAACACAAGACTGGAGTAGAAGAAGGTGAATGAATGAATATTAACTAATTAAAGAATGGGGGAAAAGTGATGAAAAAGAAGAAAAATAAAGAATGAAAATGGCGGTCAATAAAGACAAAAGACATAGTAATAATAATAATAATATAATGGTCTTCTTGGACCGACTGACTGCCGTGATTTTAGCCCCCAATCAACGCTCTTTTTTTCTTTGTTTCTATATTTACATTTAATACCATTATTATGTTTTGTCATTTTAAGGTTTGATTGAAATATTTAATATTGTTTTATGTTTTTGTTTAAAAACAACAAGTTGGCGGGGTGACAATTGTCGGTTTCCTTAATTTTAGTTAAAGCCTGCCATGTTTTAGTGACTGATTATTATGTTAAATGTTCCAATATGAATCTAATCGAATTTTGCAAGTCCACAGTAACCACACTTGTCTAACCAAATGGTTTCATTTGTGATTGTTTACATTTCCATCGCAAGTACAATTTCATTTTGTAATATCAAAGTTAAATACCAAAGCAAGATACGTGAATCGGGCCATCAAAATAGTACCCGACAAAAACATATATGCTACCCTTAAGCAACGAATTAGTGAGATAATACATGCAACAACAACTTTGCCTATTTGCCAACTATAAACTTCCTTGTAATGCATGGGAAACCAAATTCTCCCTTTCTTTGTTCGTTGCCAAGTTTCACAAACACATATATGTTTACCTGCTACATGTTCACATGTTCTTGATCATGTCAGCGATCCAAGGTTGCTTTTCTCCTATGATTGAATTCAACCTACCCTTCGATCGGACCCTTGTCGCGATCAAATCTAGACACTTTCAAATTTCAATCAAGAACGTACCGCGATCGGAACACGGACACCCCATCGTTCGACCATAACCTCACAGCAATCGGTTTGACCGGAAACTCACCGCGATCGGAACATGGACTCACCTTTGTTCGATCGGTTTCTCTGTTCTAAACGAACTAAAACATCCGGTCTTCGTTTCCCTTGATCAACTTGGATCAACTTCAAGGTTCCTCACCTTTGTTCGATCCGTTTCTCTGTTTTAAACGAACTAAAACAGCCGGCATTCGCTTCCTTCAATTTCGATCGGTTCAATCACTAAGCCGACAAACAAGTCACAACTCGTTCACGATCGGAACCCGAACACACCTTCCTTCAAACCGAGATTATAAACTTGTCTCTAAGAAAACCAAATATTGCTTCTTGGCTTGTTCTGAGCTTTACGAACAAGAGTAAAAAACCTCAAATTCTTTTGCTGCAAATCTTGGATTCAATTTTGTATTGGTTTGACCAACAAAAACCAATTAATCTTCTTATTAATAACAGTGAACGAGAAGTATTAAGAAACCAAATTGAACCTTCATGTCTCTTCTATACGAACAACAAACTAGGTTTATGTTACTTTGGCTGCAAACTTTTAGATTGGACACACCTGATCTATCGGCCTATTGTTTCATGATAAACTTCTTGACATGTTCATTACCGGTCACCCATGCCATCCCAAACGGCACTCCGGTACACAACTATGTAAAACATTTAACATAGTTGTGCGACAGGTACGATGATATTCCAAAACATGAGATTTACATAAGGCTTATTCACAACTTAAAAAACAAAAAAATAGTGAAACTGTGGCCTCCGTTTATGTATTTTTCGGTGCATGTGTTTCATTAGTTTTTGGTATCACTAGATACCTTGTTTGTATAGACTTTAAAAGTTAGTGAAACTCAATAAATGATAATAACAAAGAAGCGGTCGTTGATTGTACTAAGAATGTGCAAAGTACAAGTTGATATCACACATTTTAAGTACAAGATTTTTTTTTTTGACAACCATTTTTTAATTATTGTCGTGTGTGGGACTTAAACTCAAGACCTCCAAACTCGGGTGTTTAAAGACTATGTCTTAATCAATCTTGCTCTCTATTGCTTAACTTAATTTTTACAAGGTACATGGCATTTGAATATTTTGTGAGGTTCCCTTTCAACGGATTGATTAAGACATCTCTTCTTCTGTTGGTGAAGATTTTTTCACATTCTTTTTGTCTTCTGTCACGTTACCAAAGTGGTCCCTTCTTATAACGGTTTGCTTCTTCCACGCGTTCCCATGTGACACGTTCCTTTGTAACCTTTTGTGCGTCTTCAAGCTCATCAAAGATATGTTCTCCAACTCACTTAACAATATTAAATCCTTGTCACTCAATTATATTAAGCACGTTAAATGCTTTTTGGATGGTTTTAATCGATTAAAAATTGGCTGTTGTTACAAGACTCATTCGACTATCGTTGTTACAAGACCCATTTGACCATCCTTGACTCGACACTTCCCTTTTACACACCACTTTTGTCTCAACCCATCTCAAGATACAAGCAAAACTTTATTTGCGGTTTTCATAAAGGAAAATAAAACTTAATAACCAACTTCGAACATCAATATCTTATTCAGAGGGAGAAAACTGAGTATTGTCATGAGTGAATTTAGACTTTACCTGATAAGAGAGTGGTTATCATAGCGCAAACTAAAGTTATAGTAAGTAGCAAAGACAATGACAGCAGTTACCAAACAAATACCTTTATTCACTTGTTTACATGTCAACGCCACCATAATAGAAGATAGAGAATTAGAATAACATAGCAACTTTTGCAACATTCTCTTTTATTAATTAAAGCATCTATATACGAAGAATCTCCAATTTTATTTTATTCTCGCAATTGTTTTATTAACCAACACATCAACATAGTTTTTCTTTGTCATAACTTAAACTAGAGACAGTCACGTATTGGTTTTCACCATAATCAAACCACTCATCCCTACTTAGGGGATGAGTTTATTGACATTCTTCTAGTTTGTTTTTTATATCGATACTAGTACTATGTTAAGCACTAATATTTGCTTGAAGTTTCTTAATGTTTCTTATTCCATTTTGTCTGGAAGTTGTCATTGTATACTCCCGTGGATCGGAAGGCGACAACAGAAAGACCAGAAGGCTAGGCGAGATCTATTAAAAGCGAATTCCTCATACAAATAGAGGCGCTTATCAAAAAGATACTCTGAAGGCTTTGGGATCGATGTCTCAAACTTTATCCGGCATGATTCTAGCTTTTAGTTTGTGCTTGACATATTTTACAATATTTTATCACAAAGTGTATTTTCCAAAAAGATGTAAGATAAGTTGATTAAGAAAATAAAATATAAAGTATAACAAGATGAAAAAATAAATAAAGTAAAGAACTATAGTGGGTTAAATGTAGAAAAAAAGAAGTATAAAGGAATTGTTTAGAAGAAATTAAAAAATGAGTTGACTGGAAAACATAGATAAAAAAGATTACGAGTTGATAGAAGTAAGATTAAAAGCATAAGTGCATAAGTGAAGTATCATAAGTTGTTTGAAAATAAAAACTTAGTTTGAAAAAGAATTTCATGAATAGATCAATATTATTTTCAACTAACCAATTTGGCTAAAGCCTCAAACGTACCCAAAGCTTACACACTTAATAAATTATGAGTTAGAGTTTCTTTTTTACTAGAGTTTATAGGAAGTCAAGATATGCTCAAATGAACATGTATGAATGAGACTTAAAAAGGATATGTAAAAGCAGTTTCACATTTGAACTATCCGTGTGCACGGTTTAAAATTCGGCCACAGTTTACGAACTTGGTTTATTAGAAGATTAATCTAAACAGGAAGATTAATAAACGAACGTTTTTGAAAGCGGTTCAACTCTGCTTATGCTGTTGGCATGGAGACCGGTCCGGGTTTAAAAACATTTAAATGCAGCCAAGAGATGTAAACCAGCCACATAAGGTAAAACAAAGTACAAGGTTTATCATAGTAAAACGTACTGCAAGCATAGATAATGGCGCATATGAACAATGCACTTGTTACAAATTGAATAGAATCTCTCTTTAAAAAATCTAAAATCACAACTTAAGAGCAAAATCTCAGACACCTTCTCCAAGTTAAGAATTGTTGCCATTTGGGTTAGCCTAGCAAACCTATCTCTAACGGTCCGTTGAGTCATGCTTGAAAAGTGGCTAACCAGAGCCCTCACGTCTCAGTCCAGTAGCAGGCCACCAAGCTGGCTGAACCGTTTTTGCATCATGATAACTTCGAGCCGTTTTACAATGAAGTCGATGACCAAATGAACAAACGAGTCGTAGTTGTTGGCAGTCATAAACTAACAGGTTTCTTGTTCGTGTTTGTACCTTAAGAAAATGCATGTGCTCGTGTTAGTTTATGTTCCTTCGTTAACAGTATTGAACGAACGGTTCATGAACGTAAACAAACGAAGATGAGTAAACATCATGATGATTCAATGGCCCTGTAAACGAACCGAACTAACACAAAAGGCGCATGTTTATGTTCGACCATTTAACTTTAACCAAACAAACGATCGAACACGAACAAATAAACTAAAGGTTTTCGTTAAAAAAATGCACGTGTTCGCGTTATTTTATGTTTGTTCGTTAACAGTATAAACGAACGATTCATGAACGTAAACGAACAAGAATGAGTGAACATATACGAGTGAGCATAACTGAACTAAAACCAATTAAAAGTAAATGTGTGTGAGGCCTAAAAAGTTATTAAAATTATGCTAAATTGTAACGGGCTTAAAAAGTTTGAATGAATATATTAACAAACGTAAACTAATGAACAAAATGAACGTATACGCACGAACTTGAATGAACAACGAACGAACGAGACATGTGGTGATGTTGGTTTGTTTAACTAAATGCACAAATTTTTTTGTTCATGCTCGTTCATTTATTAAATAAACAAACATAAACGACTTTCCCACCGAACAGTTCAATGAACGTTCGGTTCGGTTCGTTTACAGGCCTGCAATTCAACATTGGATTCCAACATGTCAACTCTAACTAACGGGCTACTGAAAGATTCATTAGCTAATCTTTTAACTATTTCAGTAAATGAAAGCGTTTTCTTATCAAGAAACAACAAATGAAAACCTATATTTATTAAACAAGTATTTATGAAACACAAAATAACAATAATACTAACCTCAGCACACTGTGCTTCAATTTCATGTCTCAACTTAAGAGCATACTCACTGCTAGCATCCATATTATTCAAAGCAGTAGCAATATCAACGGCTGTTTTCTGCACAACACCACCCAAAAACAGCTTTCCAGCAAGATTCGGCTCACTCATTTTCTGCTGTAAAGCATCATTATACTCACCACCAAGCAAACTTACAGCACTGCAATAACTGAATTAATATTGGACGTTGATATCGGCCTGCGACAACAGCTCTGTAACACATAAAACACATCATCAACCATGGACGTTGTGAGGCTGTCCATCACATGTCGTCAATCTTTATCGCCTTCCTAGCATTTTCAACCATGAAGAAACCCTCGAAGATCACATAATAACTTTGCTGAAATTACCGCTCCTGGAAGCTTTAGTGGCTCGGGGAGTCAACTCCGGGTCAACATGACTCAGCCCCTTAATCTTTGAAACCATGTAACCAGTATAATCCTCACCTAACTGCGTAAGTGACAATATTTCTTCCAGAAACAACTCAATGTCCCGAGGGTCCGGTCCTTCTTCACCGGAAGAAAGCAGATCATTCTTGTAAGAATTGATTTCCGACGTCAACTTCCTAAACTCCATATACTTTTTCAATATCAACGAGCCCCGAGAATCGCACTCCTCTTGAAGCTCACAGATTGCATACACAATTCCATCTTCTCCACACAAACTTTTCAAAATCTCCTCATTCTCCTCAATTGCTAACACAATATCTTTAAACAAATTGGTCAAACACGCAACGAAATTAACCTGACTCTGATTCTGTTCGAGAGTTCAACTAAAACTAACCCTAACCCGTTTATACTACTCATCTTACAAATTTCATGTTAACTTCCCATCATATCACAAATTCACAACCAAAAAAAACCAGGAACACGTCATATTAAAGATTGATAACTAAAAAAATAAAAACCAACAAAATCTCAATACATTGGTATATCAAAAATACACATACAACTAAAGCGAAACCGTGGGCCTATGAAGTATTTCATCATCACTTTCATCTTCATCATCCGACACCATTTGACCACCGGGTAAATCCAACTTCCCACCCATAACAAACCTCGGCCCGTCAATCTCACTTTCAACATAATCAACATACAATCTTTCTTCAAATCTTTGATCACTACAATTAAGAAAGCAAGATAAAGAACATCTAATCCCCTTATGCTGCAATCTTCGGTACCGCGGTTTGTTTAATTCTTGATTCAAGCCCATAAGTCAGGAAACTCAACCAATTCCTTCAATGGTCTTCCCATTTCACTTTTAAAAAAGTAAAAACTATTCTTCATCAAACTAACTTGCAAAGCTTTGCAAGTAACTGCGGGCACTTAACTACCATCTTAGCAACGTCTTTCTTCTTCATTTCTGAAGAGACTAGGCCCAAGAGACCAAGCCCACCAGCAGCCCAAGTACACCAAACAGGGTCCAAGGTCAACAACCGACCTGTCCTTGTTGATCTGAGCATCGCAGGAGTGAGGTTGACGTAATCTTGGAGGGAAAAGAGTGTCCAACGGATAATAGCGAGTCTCCTGTTTGAATCAGAAGGATCAGCGGTCAACAGAGAGAACCCTAGGGGCAACGGTCCGGAGGAGAGATTCCCCTAGGATATTATATATGTGTGCATGTATCTTTGTAAGGGCCAGGATGAAAAATAATAATACAACTCTCTTTTACTCCATCTTATTCATAGCCATCTCACTGAGAATAACAAAAAAAAACCTCACACACTTATATACACTTACATATCACATCTAAAACTCCATCAATAGTGATTTCAAGCGGGGTTTCTACAATTTCCATTTTTTCAATATCTTTCACAAAAGCAATATTGATCTGTCATTTTCAATGTCATTCACCGTTGAATACAACATTTTTTTTTCTTTAAATTTCATTAATCTGTCATTTCAAATAAAAGAATCCAATTACAATAAAGAGGCAGGTAAGCGGGCAACAAGCTGCGCCGCCACCCCCTTTTGAATGGCAAAACCGATCCTACTGAAAATAAAATTATCGTTCTTTGACGTCATTGAGTTATTGCACGACATATTAATTAAGTTGGCATTTACAGGAACGGAGTATAAGGTTCAAAGTCTACAACGAGTTCTTCATCCCAACATTTCAATTTCCATCTCTTGAATTTTTTTCACTACGCTTTGTCATTTTTTTCTTCAGATACAGCCAAAACCGTCCGATCCGGTCAACCGGTTTAACCGGAGATCGCTCCTAACCGGCCGACTGTTTCATGAAAGAGTTAAGTATACAGAACCGGACAGCCGCACTCACTGAATCCCGGTTGGACCGGTTCAACCGGCCGGTACAGTCGTGAAAACATGGGAAAGTTAATGAATTACTAACAGAAATTTGATATAATATTTATTTCCTAAATGATTACCTCAAACAGTAGCGATGTAGGGCTAACTAACTTGATAGAGACAAATACCTCTTAAAGAAGATGTCTCATGTTCAAACCTAAATAAATGTGTGTAATATATGGTTTAAATTAGGAGTAGGAATTTATTTTCGAGAAAGAAAAATTACACCAAGTAGTATATATAAGAAATATTTTAACTTTTCTAGTGTAGTCAAAGTTTCAAAAACTAAAATTGCTTATGTAACAAATTTACCATCCAAGTAAACATATGAATAACTCATAATAAAGACAAAATTGTTGGAAGTTTTAAGTGTGTGAATGAAGGAAGTGGTAATATTTGTCCCACATCGGATTGAGAACAAATTAATGAATGGTTTATAAGGTAGAGCCCTTACACTTATTTAAATTCTTTATGACATGTTTTACCACAAGTCCTACGCGTGCGCACGGTGGGGTGGGGGTGCAAAATTGGGTTTCTGGACTAGAAATTCATCGAACTCGACACGAATGCAACTCCGAAAACCCGAGACGATTTTTTGAAATTCAAAACTGGTCCAGTCAATACAATTAATAATCATCATTAAGAAAATGATTATGATTTCGTTTCAGGCAAGTGTCCAAGTCCTTCATTCCTTCATTCACACACTTCATCTTCTTCCTATTGCAACAGTGTTATTTCCGATTTCGTTTCAGGCAAGTGTCCGAGTCCGGCAGAGCACCGATTCTGTTTCGAACCGAAGTACCCTGGGAACAGACCGAGAATCTGTTTAAGAGAATTGTGTTAAACACAAGCCCGGTTTACTGTGTCGATTATTTCTCATTTCTTTATTTTCTGGTTATTATTAATACAAGAATTCTTGGCGGTGGAAGGCTTTTGTGGTGGACGTCCACGACGGTTGTGATGCTAGATATTCAATTGGTGGTTTAGCCCCTATATAAATGAGTTTATTTGGTCACTTTGTTATACAACAACAGAACTTTGGTAACTTTTATAAATAACACAATCTTGCATTTAACAGAAACTTTCAACCTTATCTGGTTATGGATTCCGCACATACACGAAATAATTGAATATGAAAATAACACAAACTATTCATAGGATTGTCCATAGGTCGGTTTGGGCTGAAATGAAACAGCAACCCTTTCTTTTAGGTTTTTGAAAATGAAAATCATTCATTTTGATTTTTTTCACTTTACGACTTCCAATTTCACAACGGGTCTAGTTTAGTCTGGGCTACACCATCTATATATCATAAATTCAACAAGGTTTTCTACCCGCGCGTTGCTGCGGGTGGGCATGTTTGTGTGCTATATTTGTATGTTACAGGCGTTGTGCAGACTCTTTGTGATGCAAATATTAAATCTCTCAGTTAATAAAAAGAACAAACTGCAACAACATTGACTGATACAGCTGCAGCATTAGTCCCTTTTTTAGAAATGGTATGTCTTTTTACAAACACAAATCCTAATGCTCCAAATTAAATGTTAGAAACAAATGTTGGTTATATCAAATTCAAAATTTGTGAAAGTACAACTCAAAACTATATATAAACTTATCCAGCAAAGTTCTAAGTTCTACTATGTTTAGATAGCTAAATATTGAACACTAAAACCGGTCTATGATTATCTTTAAACTGACAAAATTGATGCTGTTGGTATACCTTGTAATTTCAGCTGCCAACCCATTTAACACTTCCTGTTTGTTACCTATGTGTTTAGCCAAATCAAGCCAAGCTGTTCAACAGTAACATTATAACAATATCGAAGATTTTTTCACATTTCGACTAAAGAAGACCATAATGCAAACTTACAGCAACTGTTCATGTAAAGGCAATACCATAACACAAATTTGTTATATGCTTTTCATCTTGAAAAAGAAATTTAAATACTTGCGGTCTAAGACTTCAAGCAAAGCAAGATATCAATACCAACAATTCTTTTAGGGCGTGTTCGTTTCACGGAATTCGTGGGAATTCAAAGGAATTGGAATTAAAATCTCATGACATGGCGTGTTCGTTTCACGGAATTCGTGGGAATTCAAAGGAATTGGAATTAAAATCTCATGACATGGCGTGTTCGTTTCGTTGGAATTGGAATCTTAATTCCATTTTGGTGTGTTTGGTTCAAAGAATTGGAATTGGAATTCAATTCCTTCAAATTCCTTTAAATATAGGGATTTCAAATCATTCCAAAATGCAGAGGAATTCAAGGAAATTCATTGGAATCTTATTTCGAGTAAGTTTTTTTTTTTTTTTTAACGAGGACAACGAACAAAACATTTTAACTTTTTTACTTTTTTTGTTTTTAATTTATATTTTGAGTTTTGAATATTTTATTATTATTTTTGAATATTTTTTTGAGAGGTTTTAATCTAGAAAACCTATAAAAAATTCAAAAAAATAATTAAAAAATATAATGCAAAATATAAATAAAAAACAAAAAATCTAAAAAACAAAATTTTTTTCGCCGTTATCATTGTTAAAAAAAACAAAAACAAAAAACAAAAAACTTTTTTGATTCCTATTTATTTGTCAAACGAACATATTAAGAATGTAAATGTATTTGGATTTCAATTCCCCACAATTCCAAATCCTGTTGGAATGTTCATATTCCAAATCCAATTCCTTCAAATTCCAAATCCTATGCAAATTCCAATTCCAATTCCATTCCATTCCGTGAAACGAACGCGCCCTAGGTATTCACGTACAGGTTTCGAACGTGTAGGCAGTCCTCGATGAGTAAACGTTTGGGAGGTGGTAATTGTTGATGTAATCACAGGTGCCAAAAGCCATGACTATTGTAAAACTGGAAAGGAGTTGAGTGAGTTATGAGGGCTCATCATGGTTCGTAATTGGCATAAAGTGATTTTAAAATTACACAACTTGTTGGTTTATGGAATAACTATCTCCCTACAATCAAGCAACTACTAAAAGTAATTAAAAAAAAGTAACCAAACTTATGCAAACTAATGATTATTGTTCAAGCAGACAACTTTGACTTTTTGAGTCAAAGTGTTGTTCCTAATATTAAAACTTTCGAACTTAGAATCAACATGGTTGCTATACCGCGCATATTAAGCATATTTGCTCCACTGTTTAGTCATGTATATGTGTTGTAAACAAAATTAATTAGTTGAAAAAATTTGTAGCTTCAACAACTAACATGGCATGTTTGATTACACAAAAGTGAAAAAAGCACGCGAGGGTTCTTTAGATCAATCATCAATGGCATGACATGAACCAAACCCCGTTTTGACCCTCACCAAATGTTCAATATTTCTCCAATAAATAATGAAAGATGTAGAAAAATAAGAACCGCTTATAAAAACATACACAATTTATACAACCAAAGGTAGTCCATTCGCTTATGTAAGTCATCAAGGTTACTTCAATGACCGAAAATTAGCATTTTATTATTGTTTATTATCTCTATTAACAAACTAAGAATGACGAAATCAATCAAGACATGCTCCTCAACGTCATATGGTAGCATCATATTACCTTATTTCTCATCAATCCACCAAAAGTCTAAAGGCCCAATGCAAAGTAAAAATGTCTTGGGAAAATGCCAAATTCAGAAACACGTGTCTGGTTTATAACCTCAAGTTTGATGAATAATAATTTAGTGAGGTAAAACTTGTTAAACCTCACGCATAAAAGAGCAGTATACTGTGCTTGAAAGATTGTACAATTAGCTACAGTGATTTATGTGAGTAGAGGAAAACTGCTTTTTAAATATATATATATATAATAACAAAAGTCTGGCTTTTTTTGGTTTCCATAGGTTTTGTTTGATACGGTTTTGGGTACATGCAAAACCGAAACCGATAAAATTCGGTTTTTGAAAAAGCATTACCAAACCATTGGTTCTTATTTGTTCGGTCTTTTCAATTTGATCATGTCGATCATTTTGGTTTCAGATTGGTTTTTCGATTTCATGCACACCCATGATATGTATCACGATTCGCAACCATAATACACCTTGTTTCATCTGATTTCCAATAATTTAGATATAGATTTTATGGTACTAAAATAGAATATATAAACAACCATGCATGATGCACTTTATAAGACACTTGGTTTAACAAATAGCAGGATAGCAAATGAAGCGGAAACAAAGCATGTTGTACGCACGACACTATCCAAGTCCGTCATGCGTACACAATTATGATTACACATAGTTTCCAAACCTTCAAAATTTCGATTCAAGTTTAACAACTTAATAAAGTTAAAGGATAAAAAATATTCTCATGACAAGTAATGGGAAAATTTAAATAAAGAAATAAAAACATTTCATGTTAAGAAAATAAGAAAATAAAAATATTTCATAAGTTCATTCCATATTAAGGAAATGGGAAAAGAGAATTCATCCCATGAAAAGATAGAAGAAAGTGGAAGCATTTCAAATGAGTATAAAAAGCAAAAGGAATTCTATCTCACATGGAAAGTAAGAAAAATTTGGAAGCTCTTTATTAGTAGATGAGTTAACTGTAGGTTCCCAGCCGGATCTACACGAGATATCGCGTACTACGCAGGTGCGGAATCCCTACGTAAGACGTTACGAGTATAGAAAACAATACGAGCTAACACACGATACAATAACCAAACACACGTTGTATTCCAACCGTAAACACGTGATACTATGATCACTGGATACAAAACTCTCTGACTCGAATACACAAACTGTTAATCTGTTAACTATGTTATTTAATAAGCCGTATACAAATGCTTATATAGACACGACAACTTCGCCTGGTATGTTCAGGCGAAGTTGTCCCTAACTTCGCTTGACTAACAAGTTCGCCCATATAAGCGAACTTGTTAGTAACTTCGCTTACATACAAAACTCAAATATAACTAACACGATTACAGACACTCGACACTGAACTACTGACATCATGCACCAACAGACTCTCCCTTGGCAGTAGCTTCATCTCTTTAGCTTCAAACACGTGTCTTGTAATCTTCAATCTTCTATCTTCAAGCATGCACTCTTTCTCTAACACAAACCGAGACAACTCTTTGATATTTCCTCTCTTCGTCTTTCCAAGCAGGAATATAAAATATCTTCTTGTCATTCAACACCTGCAAATCAGCTTGCGATAAGTTTACCAAGTGCATCGGATCGTACACTCTAAGTAGCTCTTGTTCATCTTCATCTTCCATCACTGCCTCAGCTGTCTCACAATCTACAAACCACCACTTCAGGTCTTTAAGCACATCCTTGGGCATTAGCTTCATCGGTACTTCTTTCAAACACCGGATCGGTTTATACTTCATGACCATCCAAGGCTTTCCATCAGCTCTCAAACCTCTATCCTTGTCTTCAACAAGCTTTCCCTTTTGTGGCTTCAACAGCTCAAATTTCTTCTCTTTTATACTTTCTTTCCACACAATTTTCCTAATGACTCTAGCCATATTATCGTCACTTCTGTTTATCAATCCCAATCTGGCTAAGTCTTTCACTTCACATTCTGGCAGTGTATTCAACGATCTTAACATCCTTCTAAAGTACTGAACACCGTCATACCTTTTAATCACGAAGAGCCTCAACTGCTCATCATATATCCAGCAAATAATCCCTTTCTTCGCTTCAGCATAGCCTTTAATGTTGTAACTCTTCTTAAACATTGTAGGGACCACCGGTTTCTTCGTTTTGACGAACCACTGAGCATAGCCTTCCTTCCACCTAGGCTGCTCTTCCCATTCAGACTCATCATTCCCAATCTGTTGACTCATATCTACGTTCTCGACTTGCGGTATCTCATGCTCCACATTCTCCTCTACTATCTCTCCCTCTTCTATCTCTGTATCAATCACAATCTCTTCACCAATTTTCTCTATCACATCACTCGGTAGTACATCATCGTCATCACCAACCAAAACATCATCCATCTCCTCTACGTCAACCACCACCACATCATCACCACCAGCTGCAGATGTCGACTCCCCCTGAGTTGTGGAAGTTCCAAGAGCTTGATCAGTTCTTGGCAACTCACCACCTGCATCTTTCGATGCATTGGGATCATCGTCTCTATCATTTTGTCTCTTGGTCCTCAACTCATCGCTTTTACAGCTCGTCTCCCCCTGAGATGCCAAGAACTCCTTGAAAGCATCTATGATTTTTCCATGTTGTACCAGGAGGGACGACTGCATCTGATTCTCTGTAACTAGGCGCTGAATAGCCTGGGTCTGGATAAGATTAATCCTTGACTGCTCTGCCACGACCCGTTCCAGTGCTGCTATTCGTTCAGAGTCTGATAGGGTTGCATCGAAATCGAACATCATATGCGATAAATCTTGAGTGTACTGAGGAGGGATTTCCGATGTCACCGGGACCTCAGAAGTAGAAATAGACGTAACCGCAGGTGGTATCGTCACCGATAGCCCTGCAGTGGCCACAACAATCGACTCTATAAATTGTGCCACGACCTCCGATGGAGTAACGGTCGGAGGCGGCAATGAAACGATCTCGGGAGTCGAAAGTTGGAAAGTAGTGGGTGGGAGGCCAAATGTAGACGAGGTAGCCACCACGGGAACACCCGTAGCGCTTGGCCTTGTAACCTGTAGTGATGAGGGAACCATTGTCATACCGGATAGTGTTGGTGGAGTGAAACGTACCACCCTAGAGCTCTCACCGGCTCCTGATCCTGCACCTATCCGTTCCCTTCTTGACCTCCGGATCAACTGTTGTACCTCTTCCTCATAATCAGACTCGCTATCATCAACAGTTCTCTTTCTCTTCCCATGTAGTCTTTCTCGAGTCACCATAATCCTTCTGGCCTCTGCCACTTCATTATCAGAATCAGAACCAGCCACCGTAGCAGCTGTCCTAGTAACATTCACAGTCGAAGCACGTTCAACCGGAACCTGAACGTTCTCCTCTGGATCCACCCGATCCATATCAAAGAAGCCTTGACCACCAAATTCTGCATCAAGGTCCACGTTCTCCTCCGGTGACACAACAGGAGCAGCAGGTATAGCTTGAGGTGCTCCTGCCTGTTGTGGTGCCGGGTCCCTAAACTCGTCCCCTTGAGCAGGCACATACCCCGGGTTGATCAAGAACCCAAAGAGTGGAGTATGTCGAGGACGGAGCTCAGGTTTGCTCCTCGCACTGGAGGATCGACATTGGGCGAAGATCCGTTTGTTCACACTCTCAACGTATCGGATCGGACGGCGCTGAGGAAGCGTTGGAGCAACATGATTCAAGATCATTTGTAGGAATCTTGGATACATGATGAATCGCTCACGCGCCATCGCTCTTCGTTGACGATCAATCTCATAAAAGACCATCTGACTAAAGCTGAATCGCTTGTTGTAAGTCAGAGCAGTCATCGCTGACTGCATGGTCGCGCCCATGCCATCAGTGCCCGCCTTTCTCCCTGACATGCAAACGATCATAACATGCATGAGAAAGCGCCACTGGTCAAGTAGAAAGCCTTTCCTCCTCTGTGTATCCCCCAAGGGACCAGAGTATCCTATCCTCAAAAACGCTCAATCACGGAAAGGAGCTACAAACTCTGTTGGGTCATCCCTTGTCTCGTTCCCAAATCGTAAAGCCGCCCGGATTTGTTCAGAAGAGAACTGAACAATCTGATTGTTGACTGTTGCGCGCATCACCGGGGGCTCGACCCTACAATCGTATTCCACGGTCTGCCAGAAATCCTCAATATTGGGCAAGGATATTGGCAGAGTTGTAGTAACCGCGTGGAATATCCTCGAGCGTAAAAGAAATGTGATGATTTCGCGGAAATCATCAACTCCGCTCGCCTCCGGGTCTAATGTTATGTACATGTTGTGACCCGGGAAGAACTGTCTCTGGTGATCACCTCCGTCATCACCGCCTGCACCACCTGCTCCAGCAACAACAGCCATATCTGCAACAAACAGGTTAAGTTAGATAAACTTCAAAGCGAATCACAAGTTCGCCTGTTACCATGAGCGAAGTTGTGATCAATACTGTATAGGCGAAGTTAAAGGTGAGGCGAAGATGGGAAACAACTTCGCTTCAACTTGAACTTCGTCTGAAAATAGTTAAGTGAAATGGTCCAGGCGAAGTTACGGATAACTTCGCCTAATCACAACATCGCCTCATAAACTGTTTCAAAATCAATAATCAGGCGAATTTAAACCTCAGGCGAAGTTACGGATAACTTCGCCTAAACTGTAACTTCGCCGAATTTGAATCGGCAACAGTTATAGTTTTTGAACGACGTGTAGATGATGATTTCGGATATCGAGGACTCCGAAATACATGATTTTATGAAGTTTTAGACGTTCAAGTAGTTTACTATCACGTAAAAACAAGTTTGAAATCGGGTGTTTAAGGTTTCGAAAGACGAGGTCGAAAATCGAGTCGAAACGACCGATGATCAACCTCAAGAACATTGATAATATGATAATCTAACCCTACACACCTTTAATTTGATCTGAATCGAGGTAAGGTTAAAACACAGAAGATCGATAATATAAGTTCGCCGGTTGACAGAGAGTTAAGTTCGCTGGGTTTTTGAAATTATGATCCTGTTTGACCTTAAAATTCCTTTATATAGGGTCAAAGTTAGTACAGGCGAAGTTATCGACAACTTCGCCTATTCCAGGCGAAGTTATCAACAAGTTCGCCTGTATTTTCAAAACAAACCCCTATACTTTTAACAATTTTCAATAAAGTTTTAAAAACATCCTTTAAAGCGTTAAATGATACGATCAAGACCAAGTAACCAGGTATAAAATCAAACAAATACAAAAGTAACAAAACTTTGAAAAATTAAAGTACAAGGGATCAAATTTCAGTCTCGACAGGGACTACCATGTTTTAGAAAAGATCCAAGCAGGAATCATACTAATTTCGTGACTGTCACATAGATCCGTGTTCAGTTGTATTATGACATAAAGAAACAGGTTGTAAGCAGGTAATCTACTTAACATGGTTTTCATCGTTTCTGTGATACGAGTTAGGTTCAATTAAGCTCAAAACTTAAGTGGGCAACAACTCAGAGATTATGATGCCTCCTATCTATTCTCAAGGCGTATTTGGCTTTCCCCAAGTCACCCCGAATTGACCTCAACCCGTAGTGTCTGATTAAGTAGTAATTACTCTTCGATCTTAGACTCTGTTTCCCGTTCAACTTCTTGCGTCTTGATTGATAATCATTAACATTATTAACTCTAGAATACACACATTTTTATTTTTTTATTTTTTTTTATTTTTTATTTTTATTTTTTTTTAACCTAACATGTGTATACACAACTTCAAGTAGAAAATAACTGCAAGTCCCGAATCTGGATCACTGCAGCGTCTTGACACTCCATCTTCACGGGAATCAGAACACTCACGGGCTCGTGTATGACTGGGTAATCGCTTTTCTGCCTATCATTCGGAAAGATATGTATGAAGACATGCACAACTCTTAAGGAGTTTCCACATAAAATCGAGTAGATTTAGTTAGTATCACTTCTACTTTTACGCACCATAGAAAGCTACCATGACATACAATGACTGTCCTAAAGTCTTTTAGGACTAATAACTTCACTAGTTAAGCACACAGAATCAATATATCAATCATTTTCCAAGGTTAGATCAATTTTCTGTTAAACATAGTAAAGGTACTTCTTACGAAGTAGTAGACTTGAAAAATAATTTCATCTCCCGTAAAGAAAAATTTAACTTCTATCGCCCCGTCCAAATCAAAGTCTTCAGGTTATCGGCTATCCAGAAGATCCAATGGATCAGCTGGACCGACCACATACTAGTATGTGTCCTTCTAACTAAGTATGATCGACTAATTTTCAGCGAAAGAATGAAAAACTCATCATAAACCGCCTCGGTCACTTTCAGTTATCTGGTTAATGGCTATCCTCATATTCTACAAGTAGAAATGAGGACCAAACATATCCGAAGACATGTCCTTCAAACTGAGGCAACCGACATAATTCTAAGCGATAGTGAAGTTTTTTTTTTTTTTTTTTTTTTTTTTTTTTATATAACACAAACACAAAGCATGGTTACTCGGGATTGATCATCCCATTTAGCTCAACAAGGTTTTGAAATCTAGTTTTGTCAAACGCTTTCGTGAACAAGTCAGCGAAATTATCTAACGTGTCAACCTTTTCGAGCTCAATCAGCTTCTTCTCAGCACAATCCCGTATAAAATGATGACGTATGTCAATATGTTTAGTTTTACTGTGCTTCACGGGATTGTTAGTTACTGAGATAGCAGCAGTGTTATCAATGCAAATAGGAGTAAGTGAGAAATTCAGACCATAATCGCGCAACTGTTGTTGAATCCAAAGAACCTGGGAGCAGCAGTTGGATGCTGCCATGTATTCTGCTTCACAGGTTGAAATTGCGACTGAGGTCTGCTTCTTGCACTGCCACGACACTAGTCTGCCACCAAGAAATTGACAACCACCAGTTGTAGACTTCCGACTCTGATTGCACCCTCCATAATCAGAATCTGTGTAAGCGACTAGCTCCAAGTCTCCTCCTCTCGAGTACCACAACCCCAGCTTCGGTTTGCCTTTGAGATATCGCAGTATCCTCTTCGCACCCTTCAAATGAGATTCTTTTGGGTTTGCCTGAAAGCGTGCACAAAGACAAACAGCAAACATTATATCAGGCCTAGAAGCAGTTAAGTACATTAAAGAACCTATAATAGCCCGATATTGGGTTGGGTCCACGTCTGCATCGTTATCTGAATCAGCACCCAATTTGTGATTGACGCAGACCGGAGTATCATATGGAGTGCTGTCCTCCATCTTGAAGCGTTTGAGAACATCATGTACATACTTCGTCTGATGAATGAACATCCCATCTTTCCTCTGATCAACCTGCAATCCTAAAAAGAAGGTTAGTTCACCCATAGCACTCATTTCAAATCTCTTGTTCATGACGGCCTCAAACTCCTGACACATGGCGACCTTTGATGCAGCAAAGATAATGTCGTCCACGTAGACTTGCACCAGCAGAAAGTCGCTACCCTTTCTCTTGAAGAACAATGTGCTATCAATTTTACCTCTTTCAAACTCATTCTCAAGCAAGTAATCTGATAAGGTAGAATACCAGGCACGAGGTGCCTGATGTAGTCCATACAGCCCTTTACTTAGCTTGTACACGTGATCGGGAAAGTCAGGGTCAGGAAAACCCGGAGGTTGCTCAACATACACAACCTCGTCGACTTTACCGTTTAGGAACGCACTCTTCACATCCAACTGAAAGACCTTCATCTCCTTATGAGCAGCAAATGCCAAAAACAGCCGAATGGCTTCCAATCTTGCCACAGGAGCAAACACCTCATTGTAATCAATCCCCTCTTGTTGATTAAAGCCTTTAACAACCAGCCTCGCCTTGTTCCTGATAACAATCCCTTTCTCATCTCTCTTACATTTGAAGACCCATTTTGTGCCTATCGCATGCACATTCCTTGGTTTTGCAACCAAGTTCCATACTTCCATTTTCTTAAACTGAGCTAACTCTTCTTGCATGGCTTCGACCCACGAGCTGTCCTTAAGAGCCATTTGATAGTTCTTTGGTTCAATCTGGCTGATAAAGCAGGTGTACAAGCACTCGTTGATTACGCCTGATTCTTTAATGCTTGTGTAAACACAGGTGTGCTCATTCAAGCTTTGTCTTGTTTGTACACCGGCGGACGGATCACCTATCACATTCTCCAAAGTCATCTTTCCATTCGACACCGTCCCTATTCCTGTAATCCTTCCACCGCTCTCTCCTGCGAAACTCACCCTTCCTCCTTGAACAGGTTTCAAGTCGTGTAACAATTTCTTGTTACCCGTCATGTGCCGGGAACAGCCCTATCCACAACCCATTGATTGTTGGCAGCCCTGTTCAACTGTTCCTGCACGATTAAAGCAGATGATTAAAATCTGGGGACCCAAGACTGATTGGTCTTGGGTCGATACATTCCGTACCTTGGCTGTCCAAAGTTAGTATCATAATAATTTCTGTGAGTCCTAACAGGATACCTTCTTGTGGATTGTCTATGAGGCCATCCAAACCGTCTTGAATTAAATGAATTATTAGTTATTGTTTGGTTGTTAGCAGTGAAAAACTGAGATCCTTTTCTTTGAAAACCTGAATTAGACCAATTTCTGAATTTTGATGGGTTTTCAGTTTTAACATTATCGTTAGTTCTATTCTCAGTTCTCGAAGGCCTCACACCTCTGAATCTCTGCTTCAGAGGGCAATCAGCAACAAGATGTCCTTGTTGATTACATCTAAAACAACACCTGTTTTCAACTTTCTTATCAAAAATTGTCTTAGATGTTGAGGCTGTATTACTGTCCGTTTGTCTCACATATGGTGGGACATACGGGTTTAGTGGAGACTTCTTTTCAGGTGTTTTATTTTTTTCTCCACTTTTTGGTAACACTTCCTCTTGTTTTGTCTCACTCGACTCAGAAGACTTGTCCGAGTTAGATGAGACAGGACTCGGAGCAGAAATCTTAACACTTGCAACATGCTTACTAAATTCTGGTTCTTTAATCGTTACTTTAACCGAAACTGTCTGACCATAGTCAACATCGATAGATTTCTGATTACTAGGGTCATAAGTGTAATTATGATTGAAAGGTGGTGGAACTTCATGATAACCAATTCCTCCCCTTTTTGGGGAACCTTGATCACTAACGAGGTGATCAAGTATAGCGGAGGAATTTCTGAATTGTTCAAGTTTCCTGTTAAGTTCCACCACTTTTACCTGGTGATCAACTATCTGTTTTTCCCTTTCAGCTATTAGTTTGGTTTTCTCTTCTAGAACTTCATAGCTAAGATCAATCACTTTAATTTTTTCAGCAAAGTTTCCTTTAAGACTTTTAATATCTGTTTCACTAGCTTTAATTTTTACTTTGTAACTATTTTCTCTAGCTTTAGTGAAATGATGATCTTCTTTTAAAGTTTTATATTGCGCATCCAAACTAACAAACTGATCAGTTAGAGTTGTCAGTTGTTCAGACAGCTGTTCACACTTAGTACAAGGGAGTTCGGTACTTACCTCGGAGAGCTGGTCTGCTACATCTGCCATGTACGCTTCATTTTCGCCAGTTCCCTTCTCACTATCTGCATTTTCGATGTTTGCCAAGTTGGCCTGTTAAAATACTTCTTCAACATGCAGGTTCCAGTTATACTCCTCGTTCTGTCTGGAAATCATGGCTCTATAGTCATTACCACTACCATTTTGCTGTGTAGATCTGTTTTGACTGCGTTCTACACGTTCATTTTTGCATTCTTTTGCAAAGTGGCCATTCTGCTGACAATTGTAACAGCGTACCTTAGACTTATCAAACCCTGGCCTCTCTCCGACAAACTTCCTGCCAGTCTTCTTCATGGACCTCTTCACCCTTCTGACAATCATAGCCATCTGCCACTGCAGATCCATCTCCTCCAGATCATCAGCATCGATCTGGTCATAGTCTTCATCCAAAACTGCAGGATCAACGATCTTACCCTGAATGTAGTTCTCATACGAAGCAATAAAAGATGCATAGAGAGCAAACTGCTGTTCAGCAGATTTGACACTCATGGGCATCTTCGAGTAGTTGTTGTTTGAAACACTTGGGGAATAACTACTTTTGGTCGCTTGAGGTTGAGAAGCATTTGACCCTCTAGCTACATAGCACACATCACCGTTCATGTTGAGAGATACATGTCCCTCATGTGTTGAGCTCGCGCCTGACTCTCCCTTAGAGTAATAAGCAGATGATTCAGTTTTCGAACTTGATCCAGAGTTAACCTTTGCACCATACATACCCGGATCTTGAACTTGATCGGTAGGTGTCTCCTTTCGTACCATATTCAGTTCAAACGTTCTTAGCTTGTTGACTGCTGTCTCCAGGTCATAGTCAGCAAAGTCTTTATCTTCTCTCATCAACACATTATACATCTCCCATTTCGGTGGGAGAGCATCAAGAAGCTTTTCAACTATCTCATCTTCTTTGTAAGCAATTGAATAGTTGCTGAGTTCAGTCATCAGATGATAATATCTAGTGATGATATCATCAAATGATTCATTTTTCAGATACTTGAAGACCGAGAATTGGGTTTTTAGAAGTTTAATTTTCGAGGCACGAATTCCCACATTGCCCTTAAACCGGTTCTCAAGTGCTTCCCAAAGCTCTCTAGCAGTTTTATACTTTCGGAAGGTGTGAAGTATCTCTTGTGGAAGAGCCATTGTAATTGCTGCATGAGCTTTGCTTTCTGCCTCATACATTTTCTTCTCCTCTTCTTCCATCTCTTTGTATTTCTTGATCTGATCACGACCTTCATACTCAGCAGTAGGTGGAATGTAACCATCTTGTATAAACACCGACATCTTGGCATCTTGATACTTGACATATTGTTCAAAACGATCTTTCCACGCTACATAATCAGTTTTCTTAAGCATCTTAGGTGCTTTTGTAGCCGAACCTGCTTCTACTTCCATCTTTACTAGTTCGGTAATGTTTATCGAAGACATCTTTTTCTAAACTCAAAGAAATCCGAAAATAAAAAATTTATTTTCAAACAGCACTGTAGGCGAAGTTGAGGATAACTTCGCTTAAAACTTAACTTCGCGTGAATTTGTAACTTCGCTCACTTTCTTAAATTCGCCTGATTGGCGAACTTGAGAATAACTTCGCTTAAGTTGAGCGAACTTGGGAGGTAGGCGAAGTTGAGGGTAACTTCGCTTGAGGTAAGCGAACTTGAAGAGGTAGGCGAAGTTGTGGATAACTTCGCTTAACCTTATATCTTCGCCGAAACCCTACTAACAGTGACGGCAACTTCGCCTGATGAACACGAAGTTTCTGCATATTAGATTTCTGGGTTTTTCGAGGTTTGTGAAGGTGTTATGGGTTGTTTAAGATTGTAGGAGGAGAGTATAGCACAAAAGCTCAGAAAACTCGTCCCGCGAATAGTCGAACGGAACGATTTCTATACCCGCGTGATAATCCCGAACCACACAATCGAACAAATGCTCTGATACCAATTGTAGATTCCCAGCCGGATCTACACGAGATATCGCGTACTACGCAGGTGCGGAATCCCTACGTAAGACGTTACGAGTATAGAAAACAATACGAGCTAACACACGATACAATAACCAAACACACGTTGTATTCCAACCGTAAACACGTGATACTATGATCACTGGATACAAAACTCTCTGACTCGAATACACAAACTGTTAATCTGTTAACTATGTTATTTAATAAGCCGTATACAAATGCTTATATAGACACGACAACTTCGCCTGGTATGTTCAGGCGAAGTTGTCCCTAACTTCACTTGACTAACAAGTTCGCCCATATAAGCGAACTTGTTAGTAACTTCGCTTACATACAAAACTCAAATCTAACTAACACGATTACAGACACTCGACACTGAACTACTGACATCATGCACCAACATTAACGTATTAATATTCTTTTATGCCTAGCATGCACCCAATAATCCTAGCGGTGGGTGCGAAGCACCCGACACGCACGGGCGAGGGGCACAATGTGGCGCTTTGATGACGCTCACATCGACGCAAGCCGCTTGAGAGCCGTCTTAGTATTTTTGGAAAATGAAAGTAAAACCAAGACATGACAAGTTGCCAAAGACATGAGACTAAAAGTTAAAAATCTGAAATATTGGTTCGCGCTACGCGAAGTACCAAACCATGATTACTTCGCGCTACGCGAAGTAGTCATCATGCATGCATAACACGTGTGGACACGTGGCATCAAGTGTTAGACCAAGTGACGCCACGTGGCGACATAATGTCGATTCGCGCGACGCGAACGACCCTAACATTGTTCCTTCGCGCGTCGCGTATGAGCACATAAACTTCTATAAATAAAAAGGTTCACTGCACATACCAGCTCACACCAAAACACACCCTCTCTCTCACTCACTTTGCAACGTTTTGCGTGATGAGCATCGTAGTGCGTGCCAAGCCCCGAAGATCTGACGGTATAAACTCTTGTACACAATATAGAGTATAAGTGCTGCTCGTACAAGCTTAGGCGTGTAAACTCCGAATACCCGTATAAGGTAGGGGTTCTGACTAAGTTATTATTTTATAATTATATCCTGGCTTTGACCATAGTCGAGGGTATAGCCTAGACCTTGATCAAGATTTATAAATACAAAGGTTATAGATAAAATAATATTTCTTTATTATTAAGAAACATATAATTTTATATACATGAGGATATAGTTAAAATATTGTTTTCTCAAGATTAAAAAACATAAGCTTTTTACATTCAAAGGGTATGGTTAAAATGTTTCTTTACAATTAAGAAACGTAAAAGTTTTATGTACAAGGGGTATAGTCAAAATAGTGTTCCTTTATAAATAAGAAACATAAGATTTTACATACAAGGACTATAGTTAGATTAGCGTTTCTTCTTGAAGAAGAAACCTATTATAGATGTTTTTTCATGAAGAAGAAACTCAACATATGATTACCAAATAAAGAGAAAGATTTCAGATATAAAATATTTTATTCAAACAAATGATCAATCAAGGTTTAAAGCCATCAAAACCAAACTAAATGTTTGTAGCCAGATCAAGAGACGATTCAGATATTTATATAAACATATTTTAGTATAGGTTAATCATCATTCATTAACAAAGGTTGTCAAACGAGACCACCACATCTGTCAGAACAAACAATCACAAATGAATACGTTAAACCTTTACAAACAGTCAAAACATAATTATACTCTATAAGATAAACAAGTCGTTTGTCTTAAAAGAGTCAGTCAAACGTTTACGTGAGATTGCATGATCTCTAAAACATTATAATACAAAATAGAATATAAAAGCAATTTTGACCGATTACACATGTGTATTGATCCAAATATAGTTATCTAGTTTATCAATCAAAGCTACGTGGCCGCAGACTAGTAGTCATAACAAAGTTCTCCAATGGGCGTTAGTTCTCGTAGAACCGTAATTGTGTGTGTATGGTAGTGGCAAAAATCCCAGAATTAAGAGACGTTTCTGCTGAGCTTGTACATAAAATTATATTGTCAGTCAAATAAAGATTTATTTAATGTTTTTATAGTCAACGATTCACCAACATATCGCTGACGTATTTCCCCCCGCATTTCAGGGAAACATATTAACACAGGTAGCAAGGAATTAGAGCCATTCATGGAGTTAGATGCTCACAATGTAGAGATGGATCAAATTTTTATTATTAAAATATTGTAACAATATTTAAACACGATTTATAAAGCAAGTACGTGGATATATAATATCCGAAAAGGTTTCAAAATAAATAAATATTTTACTATAAACAAAGTTTTCAGCTAAATAACTTGCAACTCTGATATATTTACAAAACAAATACCAACTATTGGTCACACGTCTAGACCATAAGTCGAGGTGTAACACTAGTAACCTACGCTCCTAAAGTTGGATACTTTAACTACCCTTCCCACACAGTTGTCTTTGGGTGGATGAGGCAGGTTAGGGCCGTCTAAACCGCTCGACGCTCAAACTCGTTCGCCGCTCGCTCGAAAATTGCTCGGAAAATACTCGCTCGTTTTTTCGCTCGATTGAAAACGAGCCGCTCTGCTCGGTTCGGTTTGTAAACGAGCCAAGCAACGGGCAAGGGTATGCTCGGTTCGGCTCGGCTTGAATATTTTTAATTTATTTTATATATAATTATATATGAACAAATATATAAATATATAGACAAAACACATAAATATAAGCTTACAATTATTTTACCCCTTAAAATTTTTCATATTCCGTTAATTTTATAGTTTTATTTGTTCAATTCAAGTTTTTAGAAAACTAAAAGTTTGTTTACATGATCAATATATCTCACTCTAAACTTATTTATAATAAAAAATTACAATATATTACATGTTTGTTTAAAAACTACTAATTTATTTATAAAATTTATTATTTACAACATTTAAATTTGTTTCTTATTGAATTTTTTAAAGTGAAAAATAAATAAATAATGCTCGAAATCGCTCGATGTTCGATCGAAAAATGCTCGATTCGATTTTGGCTCGTTTCGGTTTTCGCTCGGTTCGAATTTCAGCCGCTCGGTTCGGTTCGGTTGTAAACGAGCCAAGCAACGAGCAACCCTTCACTCGGTTCGGCTCGGCTTGTGAACAGCCCTAGGCAGGTACCTCACTGGACAACTTGGATTCTCCATTTCAAGTCTGCAATACAAATCAATTATATTTATCAATATTTCTGATTAAATTATTAAATATATATATATATATATATATATATATATATATATATATATAACAAAAGAGACTGTCATTTATGAACCAATAATATGTTAAGAAACGAGAGAACGACATAATGAATTTGAATGTCTTTGAATGTGACGCATAAGGCACTAGTGTAACTACATGTTTTTCTCTCCCGCTAGCTCTGGTATATATAAATACACTATCTACTTATCAGTTAATTATTGATTCTGAAGAGAACGTACCCATGTAAATATAAATAAATATATAGGCGAGTGTGGATTGGAGAACACTCTATTGAGAGAACAAACCGAGTATATATAAAATAAGTTATTTATTTTCACTCTTAAAATTTTAAAATATAAGAAAATCATTTAAATATATATATATATTTTAAACAAACTTCATTAGTGTATGGAACTTATACATGTGAAGGTAAACAATTAAAAGTTAAAAAAGAAATAAACAAATTAGTTTTACTTTTTTTACATACATAACATACATATTTATAGGTAAAACCTGAAATTTATATATTTAATATAGATTTAATTATTACATATTTTTTCTAGCTATAGTTTAGTGTTACACAATAAGCTTACTTGTATTTTAGGAGAAAATGGTGAAGGAAGATGAGAATCTCTAGCCTGGCAAGGTTGCATCCGGGCAAAGTCTACTGCCTCCTCTAAATGGAACAAAAGTACCTGGTTTTGGTACATACCCCTGGTCAACATGCATGCTCATATTAGTCAAAGTGTACAACTCACAAAGTCATTAGTACGTACAAACGAGTTGAAACATGCCACACCGTTTTCTTCACTTTATTTCGCGACCCTTTATGACTAAATAAGTCACCAATGGTTACCTACAAGCATAAGTCAAAGCCCAGATCAAAAGAAACCGTTAGTACCCATGAATCCCGACAAGGATCCTGGTAAGGATCCCGAGTCATAAATTTTATCCACGCCACAAGAGATTTCAATCACTACGCATTAAATTGAAAAAACATCCTGTCTCTTCATAGGGTCGACGTAGCATAAAAAGAACGCTTTTAGCCCCTCCACTACGAATGTCCCGGTAAATTACGGTCAACTCCTTTCAATCTGAATTTCAATAACAAAGGAAAAATGAATTCGTCGTCTTATGAATACAGATGCTATCTAAACGTTTTTTACTCCAACCTGCCCAACTATTTAAAAATATGGAAAAATACGTAAGTTCAATATTATTTTATTACAAGTTGTACTTTTTCTGAATAATGCGGACAAATATTTATATTATTAAGTTATAAATTGTCACTATATTAGACGAGTATTGGTGGAATACGAGAAATTAAATATGCCCATATGAAGAAATTATTTGTCTAATTAACATACAAACATTTGTGTTGTATAATGAATGTGACGTACGTGACAGCGAAATCAAATAGCCGGCTTGACTTTTTTAATCCAAATCTTATAAAATAAATAATAGCTTTTTTATGGAAGTTAAGAGAATAAATATTGAAAGAAAAAAGTAGAAAACTAAAGTCGGTAATTCCCAAATGTTCGAGAACAATATAATTACAAACCACACTTAAGACACACCTATACACTCATCCTTTACAACCTTTAGTTTTGTACATTACTCTTAACAACTAGTGGCTTTAGCCACATTACTCAAAAAAACCATAACACCTTCTAGCAGCCGCTAAGAGAGGTCAGAAGGAAAGGTTTGCTTATTTATAGCTCATGAGTAGAGGCTTTATCTATAATAGGGTCAAGTGAGCAAGTAGATACTTTATTCAAGTATAATCAGCGTCTAGTCAGCATGATGTGACATAATATTGGAGTGAATCCAGGGCCAATGGAGCCCCACAACACGTAATCTTAGAGTATCCATAATGGCGGATGAGTAAAAGGAAACTACACGCGCCACATCATCTACCACATCAGATTTTCACTCATTCACTTTCAAACAACAAAAAATCTCATTTCTTCTCCAACACTAAACCCATTTTTAAACACCCATATATTTCACATAATCACCTACTTCTACATTTTCTTTCTATAAACTAAAATACTTATATAGACATCTTATTTGTTATTTCATATTGTTTAAAAATAAAATAAGCTCTAGTAAATAGATTTAAAATAAAAATTTTAAATTACATAAACAATAAATAAAACAATTACACGGAAACACACCCAAAAATAATAATTATTTTTTTAAATTACATAAACAATAATATATTTTTTAAAAAAAAAACTTTTTGTTGAAAGTAAAAACAAATAAAAGAAATTATTTTTTAATTCAAAAAGAAAGATAATTATAGTGGGAGTTGAAATTGGTTTCAAATTTAAATGAAATTTAATTACGTTGTGCTCACTTATAATGTTTACTTCCATCCAATTTTGTGGATATGTTTTAAACTGAACATCACCTCCATGTGCATTTATCCGGTTCAGAATTCTGAATGTTGCCACCACAACCCATTGGAGTTGCTCTTGGACTGTGTTGCTATTGAAGTCATCCTTTATATTCATCCAGTGATATTGTGCCATATAGTGTTGACTGAAAACTGACTGTACACTCGCAGAAGTCTATATTGAAGCTACCAGAACATATTGCGGTTTAGGCGAGCAATGTAATTACCTACTTTTTATACAAATATACAAACCCTAGAACAAAACGAAGACATTATCTCCAATTTCAACTCAAAACTTTTAATTCCCCTGCCACATTTCTCAATTATAACAATTAAACCCATTTAAACTACCAGATCTATAGATATGAAATAGGAGGTAGTCGCCACACCTCAAAACAGCAATTCAATGAACAAAATTGCCAATTGAATGAATCGAACATATTTATCAAAGAAATAGTGTTGCGATGGGATATTGATTAAATTACACTAATAGTCAGTACATTATCAGATCATTACATGTCTATATTCATATAATTACACTAATAATCATTACATTCTCTCTCTCTCTCACTCTCTCATTTTCAATTAAATTATACATTTTTATACATTTATCATTATCATTTCTCTGTCCCTCCCCCATTCACAATTACTTTCGAAAAATATTAAAGAATTATACGGTGTGAACAGTGTATCCCAAAATTTAATTTTCCCACGTAATATTTTTTATCTCCTCTACTCGCAATCACTCATAATCATACCATTAAAAACGCACTTACATAGTCATAGGGCACATGTTGAAAATGCAGAGAGAGAAAGAGAGAGAGAGATAAGCTCTTTTTAAAGTTTATACTTTTTTTAATAAAAACACAATGGGTTGTAACTAAGATTTGTGGTCGTAAAACACAATTGCCTAACATCGTAAAATAAGATTTGCTAAAACACAATTTGTAAGACACAATGAAGAAAAAACACACTAGACAATAATAGGCCATCATTCCTTTGTGTTGATAAATTCTACTCATTTAATCTTAGTACTCTATTATCCAAATCACCTTGTTAGGATTAGAGATGGGAAAATAAACCATTTAATGAACCAACCAGAAAATCGAATTGGTTTGAAACCGATTATGTAGAAAATGGTTTGAAACCGATTAAAATCATAGGTTGGGAATTAGTTTCTAATTTTCTTCACCAAAACCGGTTCCAGACAGGATAACCAAACCGAAACCAGCAAAAAAACGGTTAAAACTCGAACCAAAAACGATATAAAACCTGAACCGAAACCGATTATAACATGGTCATGAAACCGGTAACCGATCATAACCCGGTTTTGACTTTTGTTGATTAAACCGAACATGTTTAAACCCAAACCAAATTTAAGTTTTAAACCGTTTTATACGCATCTCGTTAGGATTCTTTCCTAGCCTCCCTATGAAAAACAAACTTCTTGTTTTAACCAAACCCTTTAAGGTTGTGCTTTGAAAGAAAATATGTAACTTGATACGTTTACAACAACAAAAACAAACATAACCAACAAATCTCATATATATCAAAAGCTATTAGTAAGGTCTGGACAATATGAGATGCAATTATACGTTACCTCTATCTCTACGAATTAATAGGTTGCTTGCAGTGAGACCTTCTACTACAAAATAAACAACATAATAATAAACAAATAAAATATGAATAATATATTAGAATATTGTAGAATTTAGTGCTAACAAAATAATTTTAAAATAATAATAATAAGTGGTGGAGGTGGTGACAAAGAGGAAGAGGATAACGACGATGATGTCGATTATGACAATGACGACACTGATGCCTTTTCCAAATGATACTAATAATGATGATGATGATGAATACTAAATAGGTAAAGTTATGGCCCTAACACACATTTCTAACTAAAACTGTATATTTTTTCTAAAGGTTCTTAACTTTAATCTTAGAGCATTCTCAACCCCCCTCCCCCCTCAAATTTTCGTGAGAGGGTTTCACAAATTATGGGATAGGGTTTTGAGTGATTGTGAATAGAGGAGAGAAAAAAATTAATGTTAGTACACGATTGTGCGTCTCGAGTCTTTGTATTTATCGTTATTGTATTTATCGTTAATGTACTTATCGTTAATGTATTTGTCGTTTAATTAATGTATTAATTATTAAAGATATATATGTAGTTCGTTAAGATATAGTCTAGTTCGCTAAGAATGTTTAGCGAACTAGGTTTAATGTATGTTCCCTCCTGATTCATTAAGGATGTTTAACGAATCAGGGGGTGTGTCGTTAAGTTAGTTTTCATTTAATGTATTGTAACGAAGTGGAGCCTAGTTCGTTACGGAATGTGTAATGAACTAGGTTCATCTTTTATATATAGTGGTGTTATTCCACTGTTAATTTATGAATTGAGTTTTAAGCTTATCGAATCTGTGCTCAAATTCTCTCTCAATCTTCATCTTAATTTTATACATACATATATATACATACATACAATTAGTATTATAACTAATACATAATATATAATCTAATCAATAGCAAATATGAACGAGATCCGTTCTATCTTAGATCTGTTATAGATCTAGGTGATGACACTATTAGCTACACACCTAAAGCTATCTCTCAATACTCACAAGAAGAGAAGAAAGCTTTAGAGATTGAGACAAAATCTTATTCTACTCTTACAATGGCTTTACCCGAAAACATCTTTCACCAAGTGGGTAGTATAAAAATCTGTGCTTCCTTATTTCAACATATTCGTATGAGGAGTATGGGTAATACAGCTGAGAGTAAGAAGGTAATGCTTAAGTTTCAATTTAGAAACTTTAATTTACTGAAGGGTGAAACTGTTGAGGAGATGACAACGAGATTTAATCACTTGATTGCTGAGATGGATAAAATGAAATTGGAAACTTCTTAGGTTGATAAGATTGATACTATTAAGAGTGCACTACCGAGTTCTTATTCTACGTTTTTGATGGTTCTAAAAGAGAACAATTATTTCAAGAATGAAGACTTAACTGCAACTGAATTTTTGCAAAAGATTGAAGCAAGAGAGTACGATCTCAAATGTCAAAATTCTTCCAAAGAGAGTCAAGATCCTGCTTTTTACGGTGGTAGCATGCTTTTAAGTTCAACCATTTCACCAATCACTGCATTTCTTACACAAAATGCAAGTGAAAACGAAACAACCATATATAATGATCCAAAAGCATGTTTTTACACTGCTGGTAATTCTGGATCACCTGGTGTTTCTGTTGGATCTGAAAATTCATCTTCTACAAATCCGTTTTCTCCGCCACCAACTGTAAACATGAAGGAAGCTGAACAAAATTTTGCTTTTCTGACAGCCTTCATGTCTTCTTATGAGAATTTGGTGAGTAGTAAGATAGCCACAAGTGATCTGACTGATGAAGATTATGATCGGATTGATCCGGATGACTTAGAGATTATGGACTTGAAGTGGAACATGGCATGATTGTTCATAAAGTTAAGAGATTTATGCAAAGGATCGGAAAAGATCTTTTTGCTTTGAACAAGAAATTGGGATTTGATAAGTTAAAGGTGAAATGTTACAATTGCCAAGAGTTTGGTCACTTTGCAAAAGAATGTGACAAACCTAAGAAGGAGTATAGTGGTCCTCGTGGTCAAAACCAAAGTACTTCTACACCACGAGGTAATGATGCTGAAAAGAAACCGTCTACTTCTGGGTCACAAGCAATGTTAGCTGATGGAACCGATTGGTCACAAAGATTGCTGTGTAATGAGAATCAAGCCAATTTGGTAATGTTCAAGACAAATGATATATTCCAAGATGCAAGTGGAAGTGAGCTATCGTCTGATAATGACACTAAATCCGATTATGATGATTCATGTGTTAATATTCCAACCACATTTTTTTGCATGGCTAAGATCAATGAGGTTACTCATTCTATCTCTGCTACTTCATCTGTTAAAGTCACTTGTGTTGAATGTGAAACTAACAAACCTAAGTTAGAGTCTTTGAAAAATCACAATGATAATTTAGTAAAAGAAATTGCTTCATTAAAGGATACTTATCGACAATCTCTTGAATCTCAAATGAGATCTCGAGAGAAGATTGAGGCTTTGTCGACAAGTAACCACGATCTCAAGGCTGAGTTATCTGTTAAGATGACAATCAATGATCAAAAGTTTCAAGAAATCTTGAAACATCGTTCAAAGATAACCGAGCTTGAGAATGAGGTTCTTGAGCTAAAGAACAAATTGGGTAAATTTAGAAACTCTTCCTTTTTGCTAAACGAAATAATCGAAATGTCTAGTAAGCAAAAAGATTCAAAAAAAGGTATAGGTTTTGTTGAAATTCCACCACCTTTTTACAATGATTATAAAGTAAATCCTTTTGCTAAAAGAGAAGAAGATGTGATTGTGAAAGAACCTATGATTTCAGAAATTGCTAAACCTGTTAAAACTGAAACTGTTAAAACCCAACTTGCACCTCAAAAACCTCATATTGAAAGCAACAAAGTTTTTTGTTGAAAATGTTGACAAAGTCATTATTAAGGATGTATTTGAACCTGAAGTAATACACAAAAATGAGAACATTCCAAGTTCAAATCACATTCTCTGTGAACCTCATGAATTTGAGGAAGCTGTGTATGGTTCATTCAAACTTCATGTGAGAAAAGAAGATCATGTTAAGGTTAAACCGGTTAAGGCTAAGAAACCAGAAAAGCCTAAAATTTCTGATGAGGACTTAATGCGCTTTATCAATCCTACTGTTTCCAAGTCGACAATTGGTCTAGTGTTTAAATTGAAATGGATTGATACGATGTTCACTGAGAAAGACATTCCAATTAGTATCATTAAACCGGAACTGATTGAAAGTGTTTTTCACAATGAAACCTCTAAGATTCAAGAGCTTGAACATCGGTATGCTCAAGCTAAAACATCAATGACATCTGATCCTTTGACTAAAGCAAAACAAGTTTTAAAACAAGCTAAGAAAGTTCAGTTTGTAAAATCAACTGGAACTGATACTTTGCAAAGTTTTTCTAATTGTTCTAATCTGGATTTTTATCTAAAGAAGAAGTCAGTATCATCTGATGATTTGACTAAGAGCTTTACCTAGAACGTGAGTTATCATCCTCTTTGTCATATGCTAAGGTTAAACCTCAAAATGATCGTGTGGACATGCGAAGTTGCTTTCTTTGCAGTCAACAAGGTCACGTTGTGAGGAATTGTGGACAACAGAAATTTCAAAATCTTCATCCTTTTGTTAAGGACCAACCGAAACTGGTTCCTTTGATAAAGGAGATTCTGAAACGTCCTGTGTCGTGTGAGGATAATACACATATCATGTTTTCAAATGTGAATCCACGAAAGGTGATTCATGTGAATGAAACACATGCTCAAGTGAAACCAAAATTTATTCCAACTGAGCCCATATGTAAGAACACAAATTCAAATGTCGTTCAAGCTGCTTATCTAAGACGAAAGTCTAAGAAGCCGCTAACTTATTCTCAAGTTGCTGAACAGCAGTTGAAATCTGTTCAAGTTACTGATCCAAGAGAAACTCAAAAGGTGCCCAAGACTGAGGCCTGGGCTTCCTTTTTGAACTAATCATTTTTACTTTGTGTGTAGGGTACATCCAAGACTGTGTCTGGTGAAAAATGGATAATGGATAGTGGATGTTCTCGTCATATCACTGGAAATCTCGACCTCTTAACCAATGTGAGAAATATTCAAGGGGTTATGTAGCGTTTGCTGGGAATTCTGGGGTAATGATAACACAAGAAGGTGAAGTTTCTAATGGTCACATTACTTTTGAAAAGGTCAATTATTGTGACAAGGTGGACCATAATTTATTGAGTGTGTCGCAAATATGTGATAAGAAGTACACCAAGGTATTTACTGATAAAGAGTGTCTTATTTTGAAACCGGGATATGTGATTCCCGATGACATGGTTGTCATGCGATCACCTCGATCAAATGGTATTTATGTCTTAAATATGAGTTCTAATGTATCAACGTCTATCGAAACGTGTTTTGTTTCAAAAGCAACCGAGAATGACTCTATTATATGGCATCGTAGAATGGGTTATATTCATGTTCGAAAGATGAATTATTTAATGGCAAATAATTTAGTTGAGGGTGCTTCGTTGAAGAACTTTAAGTTATCTGATCACTGCATTTCCTGCAAGAAGGGCAAACAGAAGAAAAAGTCTCACCCTTCTAAGTTATTGAATTCCATAGATACTCCTCTTGAACGACTTCATATGGATCTGTTTGGTCCTGTGAATCGTGCGAGTATTTCTGGAGACTGGTATTGTCTTGTTGTCACCGATGATTATTCAAGATACTCATGGGTGTTATTTATGAGTTCAAAGGATCAAACACCAGTTTTGGTACAAAACCTTATCACTAAGATTGAATCACTATACAAACAAAATGTGAGGAGAATTCGAAGTGATAATGGTACTGAATTCAAGAACACTGTATTGGATTTCTTTTGCATTCAAAAAGGAATTCATCGAGAATATAGTGCACCCTATGTACCACAACAAAATGGTGTTGCTAAACGGAAGAATCGAACATTGATTGAAGCTGCAAGAACTATGCTTGCTGATTCTAAGCTTCCAGTCTAATTCTAGAATGAGGCGGTGAATACAGCTTGCTATACGCTTAATCGGGGTTTAACTGTTAAACGAATCAAGAAGACAAGTTACGAGCTTTTAAACAATCAAAAGCCTAACTTAAAGTATTTGGAACCTTTTGGGTGTCCTTGTACAATGCTGAAGAAGGATGCGAGTAAGTTTGAAGAAAAGGCCATTGAAGGATATTTCTTGGGATATGCGTCTCCAAAGAAACGTGTATTTAATGTCACTTCTGGATGTGTTGAGGAATGGTATCATGTGGACTGTCAAAAGTACACCACTCCTCCTTAAGGGAAAGGTCCCGACTGGATGTTTGACTAAGATGGCTTATTTAATTTATTTACTCCATTAACTGAAAACATAGACGAAGATCTGGTTCGAGCATACTTTGAAGATCATTTGGCAATTCCAAGATTTTCAAGTTCTAATGATGTTGAAGCTCAACCTGATGCTCCAACTGAAGATCCATGTGATGCTTCTCCAACTGCTTTTGATAATGTATCGACTTCTTCTGATGACAATCAAACTGATGATCCGGTTATTGAACTTGACAGTGATGTTTCATCTCCTGAACTTGGTGAACATTACACTAACTTATTTGATAATGTTGTTGTTCCTGAGAATCCTACTCTTCGGATTCATAATTATCATCCACAGGAAAACATCATTGGAGAACTTGATGTGGGAGTTCAAACACGTCATCAAGTTGCTTCGTCAAGCGAGAATAACGTATTGCGTACTTATGCAGATTTACATTCTTCTGGAATTGTAAATGTTTCTAAATTCACTTGCTTTCTATCCCAAGTTGAGCCAACAACACCTCGTATGGCACTTCAAGATCCTTCTTGGGTAGAAGCCGTGCAAGAAGAATTACAGCAATTTGCACGTTTGGGTGTTTGGGATTTAACTGACAAACCTGCTAGAGTCAAGAAAGCTATTCTGACTAAGTGGGTATTTAAATGTAAGAAAGACGATCGAGGGGTGATCGTACGGAACATGGCACAATTAGTGGTGCAAGGTTTTCATCAGCAAGAGGGTATTGACTACACTGAAGTGTATGCTCCGGTTGCAAGATTGGAATCTATTCGAATCTTTCCGGCGTATGCTGCTCATAAGAATATCAAGGTCTATCAAATGGATGTTAAAAGTGCTTTTCTCAATGGTAAACTACACGAGGACGTGTTCGTTTTACAGCCTCCTGGCTTTGAAGATCCTGATTATCCAGACCGAGTTTACCGATTAAACAAGGCCATGTATGGTCTACATCAAGCCCCGAGAGCTTGGTATGGCACGCTCGTCGACCATCAGATTGATAATGGCTTCAAGCGAGGGACTGTCGACTGCACTTTATTTCATAAGACTGTTGGTGATAATCTTCTCCTAGTTCAGATTTATGTCGACAACATTATCTCTGGGTCTACAAACGACATGTTATGTAAGGAGTTCGAGAAGTCAATGCAAATGAAGTTCGAGAGGAGCTCGATGGGAGAGATGAATTTCTTTTTAGGGTTGCAAGTTCACCAGTCTGCAAAAGGAATCTTCATTCATCAGACCAATTATGTGAACGATGTCTTGAGCCGATTCAAGATATCTGCCGGAAAAATCCCTTCAACTCCTCTCCCCGTGGGTCACAATTTATCACCGGATGAATTGGAGGATACCATGATCCTACCCTCTATCGTGCGATAATCGGATCTTTAATGTATCTAACAGCTTCTCACCCTGACATTATGTTTGCTGTTTGTCTTTGTGCTAGGTTTCAAGCAAGTCCACGAGTGACTCACCTAGCTGCGGTTAAGACAACGGTCTCCACTTCAACCGCCAAAGCTGAGTATGTTGCAGCCTCGAGTTGCTGTTCCCAGGTTTTGTGGATACAACAACATCTTCGCGACTACGGTTTGAAGTTTCTTACTACTCCTATTTTGATTGATAACTCTGCTGCCATATCTATCACAAAGAATCCCGTACAACATTCTAAAACAAAACATATCAAAATTCGATATCATTTTATATGGGATTGCTTTGAGAAGAAATTAATCAACCTTGAGAAAGCACATACTGATTTTCAGAAAGCCGATCTATTTACCAAAGCATTTGATAAAACTCTTTTTCAATATTTGCTTGGTTTAAATGGATTAAAGACCCTTGCTGATATCCTGAAACAATGATAAATATCTTTCTTTTCTGTTTATTTTCTTTAAATTTTTATTTTGATTTTGGTTTTTAGGGGGTGAAAAATAGAAAATACAAATATATTGTGCTTTTAGTTTGTATAGATAAAACCCAAAAACATTTTAAAATTTAAAATCCAAAAACATTTGAAAATTTTAAAATTACAAAAATATTAAATTTTATAATCCAAAACATTTGAAAATTTTGAAAAAGTCAAAAAGATTGTGTTTTTAAGTATGTATAGAGAAAAACCAAAAGGATTTTTGCATACGTTCGCTAAAAAGTATGTCAATTATCCATATTTGAAGGACATATACTTGTATATGTTTGGTCCTGACATTTACTTGTAAATGATCGGGATAGCCATTTACCTGATAATGGAAGTAGTTGGGGTGTTCGTTATGCGTTTTAGTTTATTTTCTCGCTGAAAATTATGTCGGTTATTTAGGTTTGTGAAGCATGCTTGTATGTTTTGGTCCTATTATTCACTTGTGAATTGATAGGTTAGTCATTTATTTATAGACTTAACTTAACAGTGGCGATTAAATTTTTCTTTATTTTGTTTTATGCTCCTCAAAATTTTTGAGTTTTTGAAGGAAAAAGAGAAAATGATAGTACATTGACTGTTTTGACCCCAAATTCAGCAAGAAATAAGCTTAAAAGTCAGTGTGCTTAATTGCATTGGTGCATTAGTAGGTCTTAAGACAAACAATTAGAGTTAAGTATGTGATATAAACATAAAGATGTGCCAAATTGAAAGAGGTGTTAGTCTCTAGTAAAAATCTCGGTGAGGATGGCAGAAATGTAATAACAAGTCATAATCTAGCCTTATACTTGTTTGATCCCCCAAAAATTGAATAAAGCAAATAACAAGCGTTGAGGTTTTGGACACTGTGAATCTTTATGCGGCTTAATCATCTGGGTATTCATATGCATGAATATCTCATTCGCTTTTAGAGCAAACCCAAAGTCATTAAACTTGATCATTGTTGTACCTCGTACAATCTAAATTACTGACTTTATCAAAATCCGCTGTTAGTCAAACATTGTTCCTCCCTTGCGCGCGTCTCAATACCATTAAGAAACGGACCCCAGGGGATAAAGTGTATGTAAGCCGAAAGATGGACTCATGCATATTCACTCATAGTAAAAGAAACTCAATGCATTGCTCATAAATCTTTGTAAAATTCAAATTTTGATCAACAATATAATGGTTTAAGTCAAGTTGGGGTGATATGGAAAAAATCAAATTAAGATTGAACCGAGATTAGAGGCTAATAATTTCTGATATTCTGTGCTTTAATTGAACTATTAATCATATCACAAAAACACTTGAATGTTTGTTATTAGATTTAAGTGGACAACAATATCAATGACCGACTTAACACCAGTCATAATATCGCTGAAATATAAAACTGTGGTGGAAGGGCAATTTGGTCAATATGATTCTCTGCTCAAACTCGACAAAAATCCAAAAATATGTACTGCTTTTGAAAATTCATACAAAAACACAAAAATATTTTTCTGTTTTACATTTTAATTTTCGGATAATTTTATGGTAAATATTTCGTTTTAACACATATCAAATTTCTAAAATGATTTTTATTTTTACATAATAATTATTTTATTTAAGTAAAGTGTTTTTTATTTACGTTAAGGTATTCGATTATCGAGATAAAGGTCCTCGGTAATTCTTTTAAGTTAAAATTACATTATTTAATTCTTTAATTTATTTAATTGTTTAATTCATTATTTTATTCATTTAAAATTAAATAAATGGTATTTCGTTAATTATGAATAAAGAATTAGGTCAATTTCACGAATTATATTATAATTCGTTACCCTAATTCGCTTCCGCACTCTGTAACGAATGACTCTCAATTCGTTATGCATATTTAATGTACTAGACAACGAATAACATCTATTTCGTTATGACACGTGTTAAATAACTTAACGAATCAGGTGATTCGTTAGTTCAAATTTCAAACAAATCAGTTGATTCGTACATTGGGAATCGTGCAATTTCAGATATATAGGACGGCGTGCAAACAAACCGCCTCCCTATTCATCATCTTCTTCTTCCTTTAGTATTGTTACTCTGCCAAAATATTCACTATTTATCAACCTTCAAATTTCTTTGTTTTTAGTATATCACTGTGTTACTAAGGTATAGACGATCATACCTTTGTGTTTTTCATCAAATTTAACACTGGTTTGATAGGTTAATTATATGATTTTATTCTCGGGTTTTTAAGGTTTATGTAAACCTTAATCTATATGCTTAATACTATGTTGTGTAACATCATTTTGATACGATTGTAATCGGAATGTGTTTCCAAGATCAATACTGGTCACTGATTTGGTGTCATGTTCCTGATTATAGGTGTATCAGATTGCCGATTGTGTATTTGACTTTTTGATAGTTGTTGGTTAATTTTGACCTTGACTATTTTGAGTCAAAGATTAAGCTGGTTTTTGGCCATTTGTTATACTTAGCGAATTGGAACTCATTCGTGTCCAATTCGTTAAGCAATTCAAACGAATTAGAAAAGCGAATCAATTTTCTTAACGAATCATATTGGTATTCATTATTTATAACGACTTAGACTGTAGTTCGTTACCATTTTCATAAGTAATTCGCTAGTTCTTATTCGTTACTTATTTACTTGATAGCGAAACAAATGATTCGTTATACCAATTTAACGAATTAGCTTGTTTCTAACGAACGACATTGTTAATTATTTTATAATTAATAAATAAATATTTTATATATAAAACTTATTAAACTTTTATTTATTTTATTAATTATATGAGTATTATTTTTTATAGTTATCACTAATCTTTGAGTTTATTTATACAGTTCAATGGTGGATAACGTAGATCAAAATCCTCCTGTTGATGCACCACAAGATCAACAAGCTCAGGATGCTCCTTTACTTCCGTATGACAAACGACATAACGTGTGTGCCTTTGTTGATACGAATTTTCCCGATGAGGATGTTTTGGAGCTATGCTGGCATTTATTCATCGATCTCGTATTCACTATGTTGTTAATGTTAATCCTGACGTTAGGTTCAGCATTGTTCGAAAATTTTGGAACACTGCTCAATATGTGGAGACAGAGAAACATATTGCAGTTGAGGTTAATAGTAGACCTGTTGTCGTCTCTGTTGAAACCGTTCGAAGGTTGTTACGATTTGACGATACGATTGATGATCCAAGTGAATACCACAAAGACTTAATCAAAGGATTATTTGGGCAGTTATTTTAATCCTGACGTTAGGTTCAGCATTGTTCAACAATTTTGGAACATTGAGACAGGGAAACATATTGCAGCTGAGGTTAATAGTAGACCTGTTGTCGTCTCTGTTGAAACCGTTCGAAGGTTGTTACGATTTGACGATACGATTGATGATCCAAGCGAATACCACAAAGACTTAATCAAAGGATTATTTGGGCGGTTATTTTATTCTGGTGGTCTCGATTCGTTTATGTATAACAAGGCATACTTGTGTCCATAATACAAGTATTTACTTCATGTTCTCATACATTGCCTTGGAGGACGAAAGGATGGGTTTGATGAATGCTGCACCATGCTACAATCATCATTTGTTGCGCTGGTATTGAATAAGCGTTACAATTTCTCAGAAATGATCTTTGATCATCTTACGGAAAATTTGTATTCCTGGGACGCGACGTGTTAAGTTCTTGATGTATCCGCGTTTCATCCAACTGTTTGTTCAAGACGCAATCCGGGATTTGGTGATCGATCCAAATGATGTGAACGATTAGTTTATTTTGGACAACATGAAGGCAGACACCATGCGAAGGATGAAAAAGTACCGTCAAGATCCTCCTCCTAGATTCAAAAGATTGATTGGTCACCCGGCAAATCCGGAGTATGTATGTCCTGACAATGATCGCTGGATCCATGATGACTAGGATTCCGAGCGTGAGGAAGGAAAAGGTGGTAACGAGGGTGATGATAATGATAGTGGTAATGATGGTGGCAATGATGGTGGACATGGTGGTGCTGGTAACGTTACTGGTAATGATCCTGCTCTACAACCTGCTGAGGTTGAAGCTGCTTTAGCTGGTGCTATAGCGGCTCATCACAAAATAAAAAGAAAGGAGTTTATTAAAGAGGGATCATCGAAGCGTCGAGTTTCAGCTGGTGCTGGCATCTCGTTTGGAGTTCAACCTCTAAGGTCGTCCACACCTCAACGTCCGGCGGTGCCGCTAACTACTAGCACCCCGGAGATTACATTGACGACTACGCTTACTTCAGACCCTAGGCTTGGTATAATTCCCCAATCGATTTTATCTATTATACCAAGGCCTACGACTGCTACATCTGTGGTTTCCCCAACACCAATGATGATGTCTCCACCAGATATGTCATTTCTGAGGCTCATCGTCCTCTGGGTCCAGTTCAGCCTGTTTCTACTTCTTTTAATGCTTTGCCTCAAGATCAGTAGATGGGTATGGTGTTGAGTCTACTACATTTGTATGAAAATAAAATGTCTGCTGATCGTATGACTCAAGAACGTATGATGGAAAACCAGAGGAAACTTCTAAGTTATGTGTCGTTCTGTGAAAAGGAGACGAAAGCCCTCCGTGAGATTGTTGAGTCTCAGTGGGTGAAACTAAAAGAACAAAAAGATCTCATCTTGCAACTTACATGCAAGGATGATGAATTAAAGAAGCTCAAGAACAATGACGAAGACCCAGATGCGTCGGGTGCTAGAGGAAGTGAGCCACAACAAGCTCATGGCTCGTCCTCTGGTGCGGGTACAAGCACTGCTGATGATTTAGGGAAGCAGATTATTGCTTATCAAGATTACACGGCTGCCAAACCGATTGAGATGATCGAGGCCGATACAGTTGTTTTTGTTGATGAAAAGGGAATGTTGAGAAGTGTTGAGAACGCGGATGAGATTAAGGTAGGACAGTTTGTGGAAAGGTCTCTAACACGAGAGCAGATTTCGTTATTGCTTGGATTAAATGAAGATGAATTGACCGTGTTAGAAGCTGAGCCCAATGTAGAGGTCGAGAACGATGAAGAGATCTTGAATGATTCGACTATTCAGATGAATACAGATTTTATTTATGAAGATGAGGAGGTTGAGGTTGAAGATGTTACAGCTGAGGAATACCCTGATCTGTTTCAACACAACAATGTTGATCAGGGTGCTCCAGTATTTATTGAGGAAACATTCAAAGCAGCTGAGGATAATTTGGATAAGGTGTCAAAGGGTAAAGGTGTGGTTGATACAAGATTTGATTCGCTTGAAAATCCGACGGATGCTGACATTCAAAGATGGTTTGGTTATCGAAGTAAGAAAGCTAGTAAGATTATTGATGCGTATCGGTATGTGGATCAGGAACAGAAGGATGAAGTTGTTGCTCGGGCTAAAGCCAATCAGATGACGTCATTCAAGACCGTGTCAAAGGTTCAAAGTGATATTATCTCTTGGTTATTTGATTCTGATTTGAAAGTGTGTATTGTTAAATGGGAGAAAGGGGTCCAATATTATGATAAGATAACTGATTTTCTCTCATTACCACGTTGGGACGTTCGAACCCTTGCATGTCATCCATTTATCAACCGTGGGGGAAATCGATTAGCAGATTGGTTTCATAAACATATGTTATTTGAGGTCAACCATGGGTTTAAGTTTCTTAAGCCACAGGTCCCTACTCGTAAGCGTACTAATGAAATTGACCCGAGGACTGGCTGGAGAAAGTTGATTCTTAAAGTAAAGCCGCCAAATACCATGAAGCGTGTGCCTGTGAAGACGTTGAATCAACGTATGTATTTATCATTTAACCGCTGGTACTACGACAACAGAACTGGCGAGGCCGTCATTGTCCTGGGTAAAGGGTTAAAGACCGAGCTAATCAAGATCATCGATCCAATGTGGCTCTGAACTTGACCGAGACTGACAACGACGTGCTTTTCAAGAACAAGATTTTGATTGAGCGCAGTGAAGACTATGATCGTGCAATGCAGTTTCAACGTGTTGTTCGGGTTTGTCATGAACATGGAATTCACAGTTGCAGGGATTGGAAGACAAAACGCTTTAAATAAGTTAAAAGACAAAGAGTTCAAGACGAGGGGGTGTCTGTTATTACACGATTGTGCGTCTCGAGTCTTTGTATTTATCGTTATTGTATTTATCGTTAATGTACATATTGTTAATGTATTTGTCGTTTAATTAATGTATTAATTATTAAAGATATTTATGTAGTTCTTTAAGATATAGTCTAGTTCGCTAAGGATGTTTAGCGAACTAGGTTTAATGTATGTTCCCTCCTGATTCGTTAAGAATGTTTAACGAATCAGAGGGTGTGTCGTTAAGTTAGTTTTCATTTAATGTATTGTAACAAAGTGGAACCTAGTTCGTTACAGAATGTGTAACGAACTAGGTCCATCTTTTATATATAGTGGTGTTATTCCACTGTTAATTTATGAATTGAGTTTTAAGCTTATCGAATCTCTGCCCCCAATTCTCTCTCAATCTTCATCTTAATCTTATACATACATATATACATACATACAATTAATATTATAACTAATACATAATATATAATCTAATCAATAGCAAATACGGACTAGATCCGTTCTATCTTAGATCTGTTATAGATCTAGGTGTTCTCAATTAACTTAGTGATTTTTTGTAAATATGGGGAATATTATTTGCCCTTATTTATTTTTTATAATTGTTAAACTAGTTGTGAATAGAGGAGAAATAAAATTGTAATGATAAAAATATAAAAAAAATATTATTTAATTGAACATGAGAGAGAAATGTAGTAATTCTTAAGATAATTATAGAGATAGAGATGAGAGACCTGCTGGCAGTGTTTTGAAACCCGGCCCAGCCCGGCCGGTCGGACTGGTCTGAGCGGGACCCGGTACCAATACCGGGTCGGGTTAAGGTATTTGGCCGTTTTCTGAAAACCCGGTCGGGTCTTGTGGCTGGCGGCTGGCCCGGACCCGGTGAACCGGTAAATGCTCTCTGCCTCCGATCCCATCTTCACTTCGCCGCTAACTGGCGGATTCAGGGTAACTGTCGGCCATATTCGAAGCATTTTACGGCTGATTCAGAGTAACTTCCCGCCATATTTGAAATGTTTTATGGCGATTCAGACTAAGAAAATAAGTTGTGATGAAGATGGAAAAGGTTCTTTCAATTGAAGCGGCGTAGGGTTTTTTTGAAGTTGAGAGGAGATGAGGGATCTCCATATCTGATCTGCACGGTTATGTTTACAATATTTATGTTATTTACTTTTTTTTATGGTAAGTTACACTTTTAACCCTACAAGTTATAGTTATTTTAAAGTTAACCTTTAACTTGTTTTAATGTTTAGTTTTTTATTTTCTTGTTTTTAAGTTATATTTTTTTTACCCTACAAGTAATAGTTAAACATGTCTACTTCAAAAAAAAATATTACATATCAATGTTTGAAGACTAAGATTGTAACGTGCGTTTTAAAATTTTCGATTATGATGTATGTTATTTGAAGTTCCATGAGTATTGGTTATTTTTTAATATATATATATATATATATATATATAATTAGGATCATGTGAGAACTATTTTGAAATTGAGAACTTTGAGAATCATTTTAGACCACAAATAACACTCTTTTTAACAAAAAATAAAAAAATATATAAAATAAAAAAAACTCGAAAATAAAAAAAGTAAAAAAACTAAAAAAATTTATTTTTCATCCCGGTTTTATAAAAAAAATTGAAAAAAATAGCGGTTTAACAAAATTAGACACATATGTATAATACTTATTTTTTTAATTTTACACATGTTTTTTTATACACATATGTACAATTTAAGGTAAATGATAATGTACATATGTGTACATTGCGTAATTAGATATAAAATGAAATTATACACATGTGTATAATACGAAGTTGTTTTTTTTATGAAATCGGAATGAACTATAAGATTTTAGGTTTTCTTACTTTTTAAAAATTTTTGTTATTTTTTGTTTTATGATTTTTTAGAAGTTTTTTTTAGTGGTCCAAAATGGTTCTCAAAGTTCTCAATTTGTAAAGGGTTCTCTTAGGATCCTTACCCTGTATATATACATATATATATATATATATATATGTATATATACAGGGTAAGGATCCTAAGAGAACCCTTTGCAAATTGAGAACTTTGAGAACCATAGGGTAAGGATCCTAAGAGAACCCTTTACAAATTGAGAACTTTGAGAACCATTTTGGACCACTAAAAACACCTTTAAAAAATATTAAAAAAAAATCATAAAATAATAACAAAAATTTTTAAAAAGTAAAAAAAAAACAAAATTCTTATATTACATTCCGGTTTCATTAAAAAAACGTTGTATTATACATATATGTATAATTTTATTTAATCTTTAGTTACGTAATATACACATATGTACAGTGTCATTTATCTTAAATTATATATATGTGTATAAAAACATGTAAATGTACATATACGTATATATTATACATATGTGTATATAATTTAGCTAAACCGAGTTTTTTTTTCCTATGAAACCGGGAGGTTAAAATAAGAATTTTGGTTTTTTTTTTACTTTTTTCATTTTTGTGTTCTTTTTTATTTTATGATTTTTTTTTATTTTTGGGTTTTTTGTGGTCCAAAATGGTTCTCATAGTTCTCAATTTTAAAAAATTTTCTCATGATCCTGATCATATATATATATATTAAACAATTTTTTTTATTTGAACCCTTATATATGTATATATATATATATACTAGGTTATTTACCCGTGTAGCACACGGGTTAAAATAAGTATTTTTTTTAAATAATAACATAATGTGAAATACAAAAAAAAGGTATCACATATAAAAAGATATACTATACGGTAAAAAAAATTACATATTACGTAATTTGGAAATAAAAAGTTGTTAGAAAATTCATAAATCATAAATTATTTCTTTGTTATTTTCTATATCAAAACTTAGGTGTAAATGACTACTTTTTTAAATTAACTCGTAGACCAAAACTCATTTTAATCTTAAACTGTTTTGACATAATAATCTTTGATACTTTAGTCAGTTAAGAAACCCACCCGTTTCGTATTGGTTACTTATAAAAATCTAATATTAATAACTAATGCAACATATTTTATATTAAACAAATTAACATATTTATGATGGTATTAATTCTTTTAAGTTAGGATGGAATTATTAAAAATTGAAAATGAAATATTAAAAAGATAAATATATTTAATATGAGAGAGAGGAGGGAAAATTTTGTAAGGATGAATATAGTGATGACATGTGACATTTAGAAAGCTTTATTTATTAAATAGTATAGATATGACGTTATCCGGATCAAATACCAGTCCGACCTTTGACCCGATAAGGCGTACGGGCCAGGTATGAAAACATTGCCAGCCGGGAATGATCTTCTGTCTTCAAGAAGTCATATCATCAATCTTGTTCTAAGAGAGGTGTAACCCTGTAAGGTTTATCAAATCATGCATAATTCTTTAATCTCAAGTGAAGGTTAGATGCAATATATGTAATTCGCGTGTTGATCATATTTTTTTTTCTTCCACTTGCTTTAAGAAAAATACAAGTTACAAATTACAAAATAATATTCAACGTAGACTTAACTTATTTAAGTCACATACCATAATGGTATTTCCCTTACATATATTATTATTATTATAATTATTATTAGCTTTTATATAGCTGTTAAACTGTGATCTTATTATTAATATTATTATAATTAGTAGTAGTTTTTATATAACTGTTAAACTTTGATTTCCTTTATTTTGCTTCATACACATGTACTTAGAGCCGAAGGTCTCTCTGGAAGCCACCTCTTTATTCCTTTGGATAGAGATACGGTGTGCCTACATCCCACCTCCCCAGACCCTACTTATAGCTTTGCTGTCGGTGGGATTTTTTAGTGGGCATGATTGATTGATTGTTTCTTTGTAGTTTTTATTTTAAAATAGACGGGTACTTTGGGTGTTAAAAGACAGACTACGTCATCAGTAAGTTTTCCTTCACTATCAATTATTTTAGACTTGATTTTATTGAATTTCCTGTTTTACCAAGTTTGATTGTAATTTTAAGCCCTTTGTGAATGGCGCAGCCAGTTTGGGGCGGTTGTCGCTAAATCGGTGACTCGGATTCGAGATCGACTTTGTGTAAATTGTTCATTCTCGTTTTACAAAGATTTTGTGTAATATATCAAGATATTTAAACTAAACTAATAAACAAAACTCGTCGTGTTGCGGCGGTGAATGTCGTGAATTTGATCGATATGGCTTAGAGCATCCTCATCTCTTCTCCTATCTTAAAAGTCAAAATCTAAAATTACACTAAAACTTATCATATTTTCTATCCATTTCAAGTAATAATATCATTTTCCATCTTTGTCACTACCTATTCTCTCTACTTCACTCACAAACACATTCAAAACATATTAGACTTTTTAAAACGCGTTACAAAATCTTCTCAAATATACAGAGAAATCATTGCGTGTTCTCTCTCATTTACTTACTACACCCTAAATCACTCGTTAAATTATCAAAACCATATTCACAAAATCTGGTGGATGGAATGGGAATGCTCTTAGATTGGTAATGTTAACACCAATAAACCCAATTAAGTAATGACATTCGTATTACTTGAAAAAACACATACTTAAAAGGGTGTGTACTCGATTGTAAAATCTACGTGGGGCGGCTGCGAGTCAACACGAATACGGTTTCAAGTAAATAAATAAGAAAGATGTAGGCTGCTGTAAATTTTGTATCAGAATCCGTTTTGATACTAATAACCGGTTTGATTTTAACTAGCTAATATAATACTTTAATTTTAACGATTTTAGCCTCATTTTTTACTATTAACCGGCTTGTCTAGTCAAATTTAAATGATTTAGGGTCTAAATACTTCATTTTAAAAATGAAAGGTTTTAGGTTGAAGTCATATATATCTATGATAAGGAGAAAAAATTCCAGGTTAAGGTTAAGTCAGAGGTTCTTTTACCTATGATAATTTTTCATGAAGATGGAATAGAGATAATTAGATGTGTATGTGAATTATCAATAATCAAATGACCATTTAAAAAAAATAGTCAAAGGTAGCTAAGGTGGCATCTTATATTTAATTTCTTTGTATATATAGTGCACAATTACACATCTCATCACTCAAAGCTACATCTCTATTTATATACCTGATTTCCATTGTTTGCTTTATACAGATTCCAAACAAATTCGATAATAGATCAATGGCATCTTCATCGTCCTCTTCTCATTTCATTACTTCATCTATTTCTCAATCATGGAGTTATGACATATTCCTCAGTTTTAGAGGAGAAGACACTCACAAGACCTTCGTGGGTCACCTCCACAGTGCTCTTGTACAACGAGGAATCCAAACGTACAAGGATGACGAAACACTTCCTCGGGGTCAGACAATCCGCCCGGCCCTCTTCAAGGCTATCGAAGAGTCACGGATTGCAATTGTTGTATTCTCTGAAAACTATGCAGATTCCTCCTGGTGCTTGGACGAGCTTGCACATATTGTAGCGTGCATGGAAACGAGAGGGCAAATCGTCATACCTGTATGTTATCACGTCGATCCGTCGGATGTGAGAAAACTAGATGGAAAATCAAAATATGGAGAAGCATTTGCCAAACACAATAATGAGAATAAGCACAAAGTTGACTCATGGAGAAAAGCTTTGCAAAAGGCGGGCAACCTTTCTGGATGGGTTCCTAAGGACCACGCAAACGGGTAATGTTCTTCTGTCTTTCTAAAAAGAACCTTTCATTCCTAATATGTTTGTATACTATAAATCGATTATACTTGTAACTAGGTCTGTTTGCTATTTGTTAATGAAACAATCAAATCCAAAAGGGCTAAGGTAAAAATAATATGGGACAAGTCAGTTGAAATTCGTTCACGACTTCACGTGTATCTAAATGCATACGAACGCATAAAAGCTAAGTTACTATTATCACAATTTAGTAGAAAATAGCTCACGTGTATCTAATGTCAGTTGAATAACAACAGTTCCTTTAAATAGTCGATCACGAAGGACATCCCTGACAAAATCATGTCTATATTTAAACCCCGGGAGTTCTTTGCAGTGAAGCGCATGTTCACCAAAATTATCTAAACAAACTTTACGACAGACCGGGCATGGCTCATCAACTGGGAACATGGGGATCATTAAACGATATTTAAGTGGCTCGGTACTCACTACTGACATGTGCTGGCCTAACCCTTCGATGGGGGTGATAGTCAAAAATTCTTGAGCATGAGGAGCCTGAAGACATTCTAATATCGCTCTCTGCCCAGAAGACAGTCCAAACTTTTCTCCAAAACTTTGGACGGTTTTACTATAAAGGGCACTCGCCAAAGCATTTTGGGCTTTAGGGGGGGGGGGGGGCGGTGTCCTTATTAGCGAACCCGCCAAGATCAAGATCAGGAATAGAGTTGTACAAACAATCCATTGCACACCCAAAATCGGAATCTAACCCATCAACACCACAATCACGCAAAATGTGGTCCTGTAACTTCCAAGATTGTGTTCTCGAGGCAACGGAAGCATATGTGGAAACATCCTCAGCTGAATATAACCCTAAACCACCACAATGGATAGGGAGAGAGGCCAGTCTCCATTGTAAATCACCAAAAAACGGACCCCCACATACTACAATATCCTCAATCGCCGCTCGAAGCCCTTTGTCAAAAACAGAGACAGCTTCTTTAACAAACATAGGCTGATATGTTCGGAGTCCGAACAACAACTTAGCCACACCCATACATGAGTGAAGCAAGAAGCTCACATTGAGGGTCAAGCAGGCGAGAAAGACATCTCATTAGTTCCACTGTTCTTGAAGCTCTATTAATGGCCAAACTACTGATAAACTCAGCGTCCCGACTAACTGCTCCTCCAAGGAGTTTTACCCCTAACTCCGGTCTCCCAATCCCAATAGGAAATAAACCTACTTTTGCCTTTACCCCATTGCACGACGGCCAAAATACTTCGGTCTTTTTAATATTAAGCTCAAGCCCCAAACTTGGCCCCTCGGATCTAATAATATCTAAGGCTTTAGCCACTTCAATGGCGTCTCCTATAATCGTGCCATCGTCTAATTACCACGAGTGGAAAAGTAACTTACAACCATCCCGCACCCGATGAATGAGGGGGTGTAAGGCTAATGCAAAAAGAAGGGGTCCTAAAGGATCGCCTTGTTGAACCCCGGTAGTTGACTGGATACAATCATTCCCTACATATAGCCTAGCCAGTTGCCCGTAAAGAAAATTAACCCATAGGGAAATAGAAGGGCATCTGGCACGAACCTCCGGCAGGAGTGTGGTCCTATCCACCAAGTTGAAGGCATTAGAAAAATCTACAGTAAGCAAAGCCAACGACCCATCAGAGTGGAACATGTTAAGAAATCTATTCGCGCTATGAAGCACCGCCTCCGCTCCACTCGGGATCCCCACCCCAAATTGAAAATCACCAAGGTATTTTGCCATCTTTTTTCCAACACTCCTCATAGCCACTTTGGATACAAGCCTTCTCCATATCGCGCCGACGACAATAGGCCTAATCCCATTGTCGGGCTTAAGCAGTGGTGTTAGGGGGGCAGAAGCCACAAACTCCGCCAAAGAAACATGGCATCTCCCCCCTAACCACAAGTTAACCACCTCAGTGATAGCTTTAAGTAACCCCACAGTAATCGCGGATCCTTCCCCACATAGGGCATCCAAAATATGTCGGGCCCTAAGCCCATCTCTCCCACAAGAATTCCCTTTAGGAAAAGATTTAATACACCCTAAAACACTTTCAACGTCCAAAACCAAAAGGGCATCCGATAGTAAGGTCTCAGGCATAACGGACGGAGGCAAGATGGGATGCTTATCAAGTAACACTTTCATAGTAGCGTCACCAAGAGCAGCAACACCCGAAGAGCACAAAACTTTAACCGCGGCCGTGAAGTGCCCGTCAGCAACCTTTCGAATACACTGCTTAGCATTGAGTCCCACCCTCGAATGATCACCTCCAAAGAAGGCCTCACCGGCACTTGAGCCCATATCTATCGGTTGGTTAAAGAGCGATTGGATAAGATCAACACATCCGCTTCCATTACCCCAAGTAGCTAGGGCCTTCCGAATAGAATGACATTGTAAGGATTTCCTATTCCCCGACCTACGCTCCTGTCGGCTGGAAGGCTTGACAACTTGTAATGTGTAGTGGGGTAATATCAACAGCCTAACCCACGCTTCAATGGACTCTGGCCTAGACACCACCTTGCACAATGAAGCAGATAAGGCCTGGGCAAATGCCATGCGACAGCTATGAGGGATGCTTTTTACTGTCTTTAACGGGAGTGCGAAAATACGGTCAAGTATATTTTAAAAATATATATATGAAATACTTAAGTTTGTTAATTAATAAATAAAATAATAAGATGAACAAAAGAAAACGAAAGAAAAAAAAACTTGACAACTTTTTTAACATTCGTTGTATCTAAGGTTGTATGTAAGATTGTTCAAAGGTAAGACTCGATCCTTTTACTTAATAATCTATCTATACCCTGTACCCTTTTTAAAAGAGATGTGGACCTGAGACCTTACCCTCTAAACAATAAAAGGGTCGGGTCTAAATAAGGTTTCAAGGGTCTATAAGAGCATTTCCAATGGGTTCTCTATTACAATCTTTTAAAATTAACTAAAAAACATAATTTATTTGATTTATACATCATTTTCTAATAACCTCCCCAACCCATTCTTTATTACCATATCTGTATTATTTTGTCTTATTATCATTTTCAATATAAATTGATTTCTAATATATATTTATAGAAGGGTAGTTGGAAATAGAGTATTGTGTCAACACTCTAAATTTAGAGGCTTCCTATATCCTTTCACTAAAATTTAGAGATTGAGTTTGGAGATAATGAATGGGTTGGAGTGATTATTTAGATGTTTTTCTAAATTTTAAAAATGAAGATGGATATGGAGAACACATTGGGAATGCTCTAAAAACACTAAAATTCCCAACCCATTCTCCATCTCCATCTCCATCTCTATAATTACACTAAAAAAAATATATATTTCTCTCTTATGTTCAATTATATAATACTTTTTTATACTTTCTCTTTACAGTTTTCTTTTCCTTTACTCACAACTAATTCAACAAATATTAAAAAATTAATAGAGGCAACCAAAGTTTCACCAAAATTACAAAAAAAACACTACATTCTCGCTCTCCACTCTATAATTTACACTCACAAACACTCACAACCTCACCCTATAATTTGCAAACTCCCCTCACATGATTTTAGGGGATGGGTTGGGAAAGATCTAACCCTTTACCTTTTAAGGCTGTAATCACATCTTCTTTTCTGCATTTACTAGTTGCATATCTCATATATGACTTTAATATATGAATCTTAAAACAATTATACTTTCATTTAATAGAATAGTAAAATCTAACTTTGAAAGTTTATCAATGATTTGAACTAATACAAATAATATTCACAATCACAAATTACATGTAGAGAACAATTTAGTGATTCTCAGATATATAAACGAAATCTTTAAAGCTCTCTGGTTGTTTTTTACATTCTCTCAAGCCACAAAATTGTTTTATTTGTAAATGAAAACTTATCATGCATTTGACCCGAATTCACGGGTATAGGTCCCACCAAATCCAGATAACATTAAATGGGTCATAACGTCTCATTATATTAAAAATTAATCTCACCAAATATTTGATATGAAAATCCTATAAAATATAGATATACTAAAAATCAATATCCAATTTTTTTAAGGAAGTGATATTCGGGTCATGGGTCTCACCAAAAACATAGCTTTTAAATGAGTTATAACATCTCATTTATTTGCAGGGTCGTCTTTGAGAATTTATATGCCTCGGCCGACGAAATAAAATGGCCCATAGACTCTAACGAGTAACGAAATATTATAAGCAAAAAAAATTATAGGCCATATGCAAATGGGCTTTTTGTTTGGTTTAAACAATTAAATTTTTAAATGGACTTACTTGGTTATAATTTAGGTTGTGTAAAAAACTTTGTGTATAAAAAAAAACTTAAAAATGTCTCAAGTGAGACTAGAATTTGCAACCTTTTGATTGGAAGTCATACCCATTTACCACTAGACTAAAATAGTTATTGTATAATTAGAATAAAACATTAAATATACATATTTTTTTCATAAATATATATATGTATATATATATATGTATATATATATAAATTGTGCCCCCGAAAATTAAGTGTCATGGCCGGTCGCCCACGTCGCCATATGCCCCAGCCGCCCCTGTTTATTTGTGAAACCCTTAGTAAATTATTAACTTTCTTATAATAAATAAAATTAAAATCCAAAAAAATATAAATATTAGACACGAAATAGAAACACAACCCCGTAATATGGGGGATAAAAACTAGTGTGTGTGTGTGTGTATGAAATGATAACATATAAATGAAATTAACTTGAGAATCAAATAGAACAATTATATATACAAGTAGAGTAATTATGTAATTACATCATAGAACAATTATCATAGAGTAATTATATAATCTACTTGTATATATATAATTACTCAACTTGATTCTCACGTTTAACATGTGAATTTCATTTGTATTTGATCCAAACCCTTTATAGATTGAGGGTGTACCATAAGGATGTGGGGAAATTATCAAGGGTTTGGAATGGTTTTCCCCAGTTCCCCACTTTTTTGGAGTTTTTCAATGAACTCACCCTTATATATATATATATATATATATATATATATATATATATATATATATATATATATATATATATATAAAATGGTTCAAATAAAAAACAATTGTTTTGTGAGAATGTTTTAAAATAAAGCACACAACCTAAATAGGACATTATACCATGTAAATAGGAAACCATACGGTTTTTAAAAACTACCAATCTCAACAACTAGATCCTTGATCCAAGTGCTTAGATTTATTCTTATGTTTCTCACAAAACTATTGTTTTTTACGTTAACCCTGCCCTATATTATATATATATATATAGGTTTAAGTTCAAGAAAAAAATGAAATTACTGCGAGAAATGATTATGAGCCACTAGTTTTATTTTAGGTTTTTTAAAAGTTTAAATATAAAGATATAAATGCAACAATAAATGCACAATTTCTCTCCAATTAATACAACTAATATAACCATAATAAATCTCTCTCTAATTAATATATTTACATAATTTAACTAAAATAATTAAAAAGATAAAAACACTAAATTAGTTTTCATAAATATAAAAAAAATGTGTCCATTAAATATAAACAATAAATATACAGCATACACAAAATCATATAACCTACACTTGTTTTGAGCAATAAAAACGTACAATATACAAAAAAGCATACAACTTACATTTTAAATTCGATATCAACAATCATATAAACTACACAAATATACACATATCCTACACGTGTGTAGGTTATATGTTTTTCATGTGTAGGTTATGTTTTCTTATTCTTAGAACAAGTGTGGGTTATATGTTATTGTGTAGGTTGTATATTTCATATTTAATGCAAACATATGTAAGATAGGTTTTTGTATTATTCATCACAATGTAACTACATGTTGATGGATATTGATAAGTTGAGTTGGAAGAAATTGGTTTTAAAAAGAAAATTTTTTTAATGTATGAATAAATTGTATTTGTGTAGGAAAAAGTTTTCATGTGTAGGTTATATGTTATCGTGTGCGTATGTATTTTATTGATGATGAATTTTGTGTGTATGTTATATGTTTTCTTATTTTCAGATGAAGTGTATGCTATATATTTTTGTGTATGTTGTATTTTTTTTGTTGATATTTAATGCTAACACATGTAAAATAGTTTTTATATTATTTATCACAATCTAACTACGTGTTGTTGGATATTTATATATTGAGTTGGAAGAAATTTGGATATAAAGAAATTTTAACGTATGAGTAAATTGTACTTGTGTAGGATAAATTGTACTTGTGTAGGATAAAAATTTGGATAGAAAATAAATTAATTCTTAATATTTTTCAATTATAGTAATTTGATTAGTTATATAAATTTAATAGATATATTAATTGAAGAGAGAGATGCATTTATAGTTCCTTAATTAATCTTGAAGCTTTTAAAACCTAAAATAAAACTAGTGGCTCATATTCATTTCTCGCAGTAATTTCATTTCTCTCTTGAACCATCCCCTATATATATATATATATATATATATATATATAGGATTGATTTCTTTTGAGAACCACTTTGAGTTTTAAGAACTCGAAAGAACTCAACGTAAAAATTTTTTTTTCGAATTTTTTTTACACATGTGTAATACGTAAGTGCAAGTGATGTACAAAAAATTACGGTATTTTTTTACACACCGAATCGACTTTTTACACATGTGTAACTAACGTTTAAACTTATGTAATTATCAAAAATACTTATTCTCTCTCCTGTTTCATTTTTTAATTAAATTTAATCTTAGCCACATATATCAAATCATTTAATTAAATGTGTGGTTCAAAATTGAGTTCTTAAAGTTCTTAAACTCAACATGGTTCTCAAAATAACCCTCCTATATATATATACGCATAAGATTGATGATGGCTCACATTTTTTGTCATGCTCTTAGCAAATTCATCAGATAATTCAAATTTCTTTTTCAAGTAAAAATCTAAATTAGAATTGTTTGAAAAACTTTTCAGAGTATCTGTTCCAGTTGACTTTACAAACTTAATATTTTTAGCATGTGATAACACTTGCTTGGCTTTAGTCAATGATAACACTTATTTTCTCAAAATAACCCTCCTATATATATATATATATATATATATATATATATATATAGGAGGGTTATTTTGATAATTACAAATTCAGAACTTTGAGAACCATAAGGTAAGGATCCTAAGAGAATCTTTTGCAAATTCAGAACTTTGAGAACCATTTTGGACCACTAAAAACACCTTTAAAAAAATATTTAAAAAAAATCATAAAACAAAAAATAATAAAAATTTTAAAATAGTAAAAAAACCAAAATTTTTATATTTCATTCCGGTTTCATTTAAAAAAATAAAAAAAATTAATAAATTAAAAAAAAAACGTCGTATTATACACATATGTATAATTTTATATAATCTTTAGTTACGTAATATACACATATGTACAGTATCATTTATCTTAAATTATACACATATGTACAAAAAATCAAGTAAATTTACATATATGTATATATTATACATATGTGTATATAATTTAGCTAAACCGAGTTTTTTATTTTTTTATTATTTTTTTATGAAACCGGGATGATAAAATAAGAATTTTGGTTTTTTTTACTTTTTTGATTTTTGTATTTTTTTTATTTTATAATTTTTTTTTATTTTTGAGTTTTTTGTGGTTTAAAATGGTTCTCATAGTTCTCAATTTCAAAAAGGTTCTCTTATGATCCTGATCCTATATATATATATATATATATATATATATATATATATATATATAGAAAATGTTCAAATAAAAACAATTGTTTTGTGAAAATTTGTAAGAAGTTTGAGAAGACTTTAAAATAAAGTACACCACCTAAATAAGACACTATACTATGTAAATAGGAAACTATATAATTTTTAGAAACCACAAATTTCAACGACTAGATCCTAGATCTAAATCTATTCTTATGTTTCTCACAAAACTATTGTTTTCTACGTTAACCCTAATCTCTCTATATATATTCTTATGTAGGGTTATTCTTAATATAATATATATTTCCTTGTGCATTGATTATTCAGGGACGAAGCTAAATGCGTTAGGGACATTGTTGATACAATTTTCAATAGGCTGTCTCCTATAATTACAAATGTTAACAATGACCTCGTTGGAATAGATACTCGTTTGCAAGATTTAGAGGCAAAGTTGAAAATTGGGTCACGTGGGGTGCACATGGTTGGAATATGGGGGGATGCGGGCGGTGGTAAAACTACTCTCGCATATGCTGCTTATACTAAATTCTCTTACCAATTCGAGGCTTGCTGTTTTCTTGAAAATGTTCGTGAGGAATCAAGCAAGCATGGTTTGACAAAGTTGCAAGAAAAGTTTGTATCACTTGTTTCGAAAACAAATGTGGTGGTAGGGAGTGAAATGCTAGGAAGAAGCATGATAGAAAGAATGTTATGTGACAAAAGAGTTTTAGTTGTTTTGGATGATATTAATGAAAGTAAGCAACTAGAGGCGCCTAGTAGGTTCACATGATCGGTTCGGTGAGGGCAGCTTGATAATAATCACTACCAAGGATAAACGTTTGCTAACCCTCAAGGAAGCAACGATATATGAAGTGAGTTTGTTATCAGATGACGAGGCTATCAAGCTCTTCTGTAGACATGCATTTTAGAAAGATGAACATGTAGAAGATTACAAGACGCTCTCACAAGAAGTAGTGTCTTATGCCAGTAGGCTCCCGTTAGCACTTCAAGTTCTAGGTTCTTTTCTATATGACAAAGACAAGGATGAGTGGAGGAGTACCTTGACCAAGCTAAAATACATCCCATATGATGAAGTGACAGAAAGACTCAAAATAAGTTATGACGGGCTTAAACCTGAAGAGAAAGAGTTATTCTTAGATATTGCATGTTTCATGAGGGGAATCCACGTTGACGAGGCAATAAAAGTGCTTTTAATGCTTTTAGTTTTAACCCACACATGGTTGTAAAGGTGTTGGTACAAAAGTGTCTCATAAAAGTTTCAAATGAAATGCTTGATATGCATGACTTAGTAAAAGAAATGGCGCACTACATTGTTACAGGAAAATACCCGTACGATCCTAAAAAATGTAGTAGAATTTGGAAGCTGAAAGATATTGTTAGGATATGTGCTATGGGCACAGCTGAACCGGCCATGGTTAAGTTACTTTATAAATATAATTTATATACTTTTATCTAATGACGTTTATCTATAGTTTTACTGACACAATTTGGTTCTCTTCATGAATTAACATAGGAAACTGAAGCATTAGCTTTGCGAGATTATGCTGTTGACGAGGACATACAATTTTCGGAATATGAACCAAGTGATGATTACCATCGATGTCTTCCTGACGTCATAGCGAACATGAAGAAACTTCGGTGGATTGATTTGAATTTGTATAAAGCATCTTCACTGCCATCAAATTTTCAGTCAACAAACCTTCGTTTTCTAATGTTGAGGTGCAGCCATGTAGAAGACCTTTGGGAAGGGTATAAGGTACGCAGCTTATCGTGTTTCTTAAAATCATTGGGATAAAACTGTGACATGAATTATAAATTGAACTTTGTAATAAAGATGGGAATCCAGATACGGTTACCAAGTAGACGACACTAAACTGGGATATGCTCAAAAGCAATGCTTTCAAACCCAGCCCGGACGTTCACCCGGATGCCTTACCGGGTCAAAAGTCGGACTGACCCGAGAGGGCGGACCGGTGTTTGACCTGGATGATGTCATATATATATATATATGTATATGAAAAAATTATATATAAAAAAATTACTAATTTTCATGAAACTTCAAAAAGCATAATCTAAAAAATACATCATAATCCAAAAATCCAAAAGATACGTAAGAATCTTAGTCTTGAAATCTAAATATCTTAAAGTCTTAACCAACATTCAAATCTAAAACAAAACAAAATCGATATTCATGTGTTTATAAAACATGAAAATCTTCATTGTCCTCATTTATTCATAATAGATTCTAAATCAAATAGAGTAATAGTTTAAGGTAGAGATTCCTTTTGTTTTAGGTTTGCACAAAGGAATGGAATTTGATGTTACAACTTGTCAAACAAAGACTTCCTTTCAAGCCCAACCCATAAAAATAATTTCACCTACAGAATTTAAAAAACACTTTTAATTGGGCCAAAGTAATATGTAAAAAGGCCTTGTAAAAAATCATATATGTCGGCCGACCTAATGTAAGTCTTTATCTTCCACATAATAACACTAGCGAAACTACTACAGCACAAGCCGGCGAATTTTTTTTGTCATCTACCCTCTTTCTTCTACTTTTCTTTCATCACTTATCAGAATTCGAAATTACAAATAGGACGGTTAGGATTTCTTCAACTAATTTTTCTTTTTTCAAACAGATCGGCCGACCTCCTTACGTTGAGGGTAGGGTTTAGTTTGTTTTATTTTAGATGGATTCTGATTTTTGTGATTAAAAAAACCATTTTTTCCGGTTCACCCGTCGGGTCATCGGGGTCCGGTCCGACCGCCACCCTCTAAATCCGGCCGGTTTATTAGAAAACGGGCTATATACCATGACCCGAACCGGTATTAGTACGAGTCACAGTCGGACCAGCCGAGCCGGTTCGGCCCAGATTTCAAAACATTGCTCCAAAGTATATATATGATGGTCATGGTCATCTCTGAGAACTCCTTGACATTTTGTGGCCTAGAACAAGTAAAAAAAAACGAGTCCCTAAAATTACGTTATTAATTATGTAATAGATAATTTGACAAATTTACCAATAAGATTGTCTTTCAAAATGAGTTACGCAACTTATCATGTTTCTTAAAATCATTGTGATAAAACTATGATATGAATTATAAAATAAACTAATAAAGATGGGAATCCAGATAAGGTTACCAAGTAACTACACAAAAAACTGGGATATGTTCCAAAGTATATATATATATGACGGTTAAGGTCGTCTCTGAGAACCCTTTAACATTTTGGGGCCTAGGACGAGTAAATAAACGGGCCTCTAAAATCGCATTATCAATTATGTAATAGATAATTTGACAATTTTGTCAATAAGGTTACCTTTCAAAAGACCAAAAAAAACAAATAATAATAAATATTACTAAAATGACACATATAAAACATAAATAAAAGGTTTTTTTTTTATGTGAAAAAAAAGAACACTAATTCAATGTTTCAATTCCCACAATCGGTGTTCTTTTATTTTTGCATAGAAAAAGCTTTTGTTTTCATAGTTAGAACCAGTGGGTGAACCATAACGCATTAACTGGAGGGTCGTAATAGAATCTATTTACATTCGCTAGAGTGTCATTATTTCAACTTATTCTCGATCGAACTAATTTAATTTTACTATTATTGTTATTAAACTGAGCCAATGACCCAAAAGGATATCCCTACGTTACATAATTATCTTGTTATATAGAAGAACTATAAAATTAAGATGAAAGTTATATGAAGTTGAAAACTTGAAACAAATTAAATGTATACTAATAGAAAATTAAAAAAAATCAAAACTTCGTCTACTTTTTAGTTAAAATAATAAACAATTAAATAAGAAAAATGAAATATCTATAAAATGAAAACACAAAAGAAAGAAAAAGAAGTGGAGTTGGCAGGCTAGGTTAACTATTTCAAATTCTAGCATTCTAGCCTAAAGTCTGAACTTATATAATTAAATAGACAAAATGATAAAAGACGTCTTTTATATTTTCTTGTTTGTTCAATGAGCGTCCTTTAGCAAAACAAATGGTAGAAAACATGCTTAATGTTTCAAATCTCTTACAATTTACGTCCTTTGGTACTAACCCCATTAATTTTTCTCGTTAAATCTAAACATGTACAAGGCGCATAGGGTAATATTGTAATTTTATAGATTATTAAATAAATAAAAGTAAAAGAATAATTCTCTCTCTCTCTCCTTTCTATTCTGTAATTCGTCACCACCACAACAAACCCATCTCCAACATTAAACAACCACCACAATCTAGCAACCACCAAACCGCAACAACCACAGCTAACACCGAAAAACTGCCACAAACCTTAGGCCGTTGAACCCGCCAGAAAAAACCGTTGCACGAACTCTGGTGGTTTCAATCGGAAATCAATTTAAGGTAAGTAAAAAAAAAACTATTCGGCTTTGCGTTATGATCAAAAGCCCTATCGTATGGAGCATTAATTTTGAAGCAAACATGATGATAGTTCCTAGGGTTTTAATGAAAAAGATAAAGTTAACTTGAGAGAAATTGATGGTTTAATCGATGAAATGAATCACCTGTTGCTACTTCTGCCACCGGTGGTTGTTTGGAATAGATGGTGGGTGCAATGGTGGTTTGGGACGACGATAACCTTGGATTCCGATGGCGGTTGAATCGGTGGTTAGGTACGGTTGTTGGCCCGCTTGCAACCAGGTGTCGCTGTCGAGAAAACCGAAAACCCTAGCCATTTGGGTTCCCTCTCTTGTTCGTGTCTCAAATACCCGCCATCGTTGTCGGATCTGTAATTGTCACCGGAGTTTTGAGGTCGTCGGAGTGGTGATATTGTGTAGACTTTAGAAAAGGTATTGAGATGGGGATATAGGTGGCGGCGGTGGGTGGTGGTTAGAGTTACAAATGGTGATGGAGGTTGGTGGATGTGGCGGTGGTTTTGTATGTTTTAGAGAGGTAAGAAGAAGGGTTGGTGGCGATGGTGGAAGAGAGAGAGAGAGAGTGAGTTTTTAAATATATATATTTTTAGTTTTAATTACTAACATAAGTATAAAATTAAAATACAACCCTCATGTGTTTTGTAAATGACCAGATTTAACGAAAAAAATTAACGGGGTTAGTGTAAAAGGACGTAACGTGATATAGAGATTTGAAACATTAAGCATGCTTTCTGCCATTTGTTTTGTTAAAGGACGCCCATTGAAAAAAACGAGCAAACATAAAAGACGTCTTTTGCCATTGTGTCAACTAAATATGAGTTTCTGTTATTTATTAACCAAAAACCATTCATTCTTTCTTCTTCCTTCTCGTCTTTCTATTCTCAGCTTGCCGCCGGCCAGCAGAGCTTTTTAGAAATGTCATTTTTATTATTTTTTATTCACATTAACTGCTCAATATGATGCATTTTGAAGGGTCAAACCATACAAATGTTTTCCCGTTGGATATACAGGCTAACATAAAGCATGACCCTCCTATGGTTCTGCCCCTGGTTAGAACACTTTCCATTCAACTAAAGAGACATTTCGTAGACTTATGCGTTAAAACGAAATTATAAATAAAAATAAATTTTATTTTTTTTAACAATTATGGGTCTCTTGGGGGAGTGGGCATGGGTCTGTCATCCTCATCTCCCTCCCCTTGGGTCGAGCCTAATGACGGTGGAGAGTAGTGAATCTGCCGGAAACTGAATCGTCGCTTTCTGTGGTAGACCAAGATAGATACTTAGACAGAATGATATAGATGAAAAGAGTAATCTGCAAAATGATAGACTGTTGGGGACTCGGCTGTCTACGAAATTGCCTTCCTCCCACCTTATTCGTTTATTCTTCTTTTTTGATTATTTTTTATTTAACTTATTCATTAATACAGAAAAAGTTCAATTAAAAACGGTTAAATGAGATTTACATGACGGTTTCAAAACCGTTTTCAATGTCGCATTGCAAAATGTATTTAAAATGGTTTAGAAACCAGTGTAAAATGGTATCTAAAAACAACGCTTCAAAAACCGGTGTAAAATGGTGAACAAAAACAATGTTTCAAAAACCGTTGTAAAATGGTATTAAAAAACAACACTTTAATACCAAAAAACAATGCTCCTTTGTAGTAAAAAATATTGAAAAGACCGTTGTAAATAATATTAAAAACAACGCTCGATTATATAAAATACAACTATTCTATACATTTTCTTATTTTTTTCTAAATTAAATTATGTTTGTAGTAACCAACACATTCTAGTAACTACAAGCTCAAAATCCTATTTATATACATAAATCATCTTACATTTATACAAAACTGGAATAACATATAAATAAAATCTGAACAAACATATATATATATATATTTTTATATATATATATATTTATATATATATATATATATATATGATTAGGTTCATTTCAGAAGTGTTTTTTAATGAGAGAAGTGCAAAAAGTCATTACAACCAATCATAAATTTTCTTTTATTTATGATTTATTTTAATTGAAAGGGTATTTTAGTACAAAGCTTTTTTTTTCATATATGGCAAGTAACTTATGTGTGGGATAAATTACATTTTTTAAATATAAATATCATTATAATATAACTTGTTTCATTTATCATAAAATAATCGATCTTCCCAATTCTAATTTATCAATTATATAACTAAGTTACAAACTAGTTTTTTCCTTAAATTCTTTGTTTTTGGTACTTTTAATTTATAATTAATTCTTTCATTTTAATTTTTTTTTCTAACTTAACTAAATTTATGAAGATTTTCAACTTTATACCGAATTCGTAAAACCACATACACAGTACATAAATGATTATACACACGATAAAATTTACACATATAGAATTCGAAATACCACATACACAGTACATATATGAACCTACACATGATAAATTTACGCATACATAATTAGAAATACCACCTACACAGTACATATATGAACTTATATAACTACATATGATAATATATACATATACACAATTCAAAATACCAGGTACACAATACATATATGGACCTACACACGCTAAAATATATACATACATAATTCGCAATACAACCTACATAGTACATATATGACCCTACACATGATATAATTTACACATACACAATTCGAAATACCACATACACTTTACATATACGAACATACATACTACAAAAAAATTTATTATTTTTTATATTAAACTACATACAATAAATAACATGTCATGCTAATAACCTACACTTGTAAAATTTTCACATACACATTCGTCATATCACCTACACGGTACATATATCAACTTACATAATAATATTTGTATAAAATAATTTCACGAATCGCATTATTTATGATTTGAAACAAAAGAAAAAACAACATAATGAAGTTATATCGTAATTTATTTTAGTATTGAAACAAAAAGAAAGAAAAATGAAGTCAAACCTTGGTGTTAAATTCGGATAGGAATATAATGTTATTTTTAATCAATAAATGATTTATTAGCAAATTTTTAGAGAATTCAATGATTGTAAACCTTTTGTTATGTAAGAATAAGACCAAAGTACCCCTTTTCTATTGAAAGCCTTATAAATGAGTTGTATATTTATTAAAAGAATGTCATTATGATTATGAATCATAGATCAAACAAAATCAATGATTCAGATTCATTTCTCGCACTTCTCCCATGAACCACCCCATATATATATATATATATATATATATATATAGGGTGGAGTTAAAATAAAAGTGGAGTGTGTCTAAGAAGTGTAAGAAGTAATCTGGTACGTTAGATATGTTGATCTGACGGTGAATATGGAAAGTGTGTTTATTGTGCGATGCATTTTATTTAAGTTACGGTGTGTTTTATTAGATCTAATGGTGAAAACACACTTCCTAAACTTCTTAGGAAAAAATTACTTCTTATTATAACCTTGCTCTCTCTCTCTCTCTCTCTCTCTCTATATATATATATATATATATATATATATATATATATATATATAGGATTATATATATAGGATGAGTATCATTACAGAACCCTTAAATTATTTAAGAACTTTAAAGAACCCTTGAAAACTAACGTTTTTTATAAAAAATTTTGTATGTTAATGTTAGTTGAGTGTAGCTTTATCATTTTTTTATATCTATATTTACGATTACAATTTTGAAAATTAGTTTTTATACATATCTATGTTTTGTTTTACACCTATGTAAATTTGTTAATACATAAATTTTACACATATTTAAACTTGTTATTTATATAGGTAATCAAATTCTTTTATATAAAATATGATAAAAATACTCTTAAATAATGTTAGTATATAAAATTTTTAAAAATGTTTGGTTGTTTAGAGTTCCTAACAGTTCTTAACTTTTTTGGAGTTCTTAAATGATACCAACTATATATATATATATATAGGGACATGTTAAAGAGGGAACTAAAAAAAAGTGAATTAACTTTTCATTTTACATGTAAAAAAGATCATTTTCATGTAAAAAACATGTTTTTACCTAATCTTTTTAGAGTTTTTACATATAAACACATGTAGAAGGCCTTTAAAAAATATATTTTTCGTTAAAAATGGTAAAAAAAGAAATCTTTACAAAAGAATTTTTTTTATTAGAATGTTTTATACATGTATTTATAAGCAAAAAATCCAAAAAAATTTATGCTAAAACTAATTTTTATACGTTAATTCAAGCTTTATATTATTTTTTTACATGTGAAATGTATAATTTACTTTTTTGGAGTTCCCTCTTGAATCTGCCCATAGGGGAAAAGTTAACGTACACACACACATACACACACATAGAAAAGATAGAATACAATAATTGCTTGACATACATTAGGTACAAGAATACTTATATTCACGAAATCGATCCACGAAATCACATCACAAGATCTCGAAATCGTCAATACATATCCAATTAATCATTGGTTCACTGAAATAAACGGTTTTGGATCGTTAATTGATCATTTTTTTTTACTTTTCTTCACGAAAACCGTTTTTGAGCGTTTTATGTTTTTGGCTGAGCGTTTTAGTGTTTTTGCCTTTAAGCATATTTGTTTTTTTGCCTTTGAGAGTGTCGCGTACCTGTCACACGTTAAGCAATTATTGTACATTAATCTCACCATATATATATATATATATGGGGAAAGTTTAACGTACAAATGAAATTAACGTGCTAATTGTGATAATCAAGTAGAGTAATTATGTAATTATATGATATAATTACATAATTACTCTACTTGTATATATAATTACTCTATTTGATCTCACAATTAGCACGTTAATTTTATTTGTATTTGATCCAAATCCTACACACACACACACACACAATGTTATTTATACTTCTCCACATTTGCTCAAAATGTTTCTTGCATAACATCTTTAAAATCTTTAAAATCGCATATGCATATTCTTCAACAGTTTGAGCAAAAAATCTTATTTCCTTTAATTTTTCTAGTAACACTATGTCCATTTTTGGTTCAGCTAAAGATAAAAAACAACACATATCAATTCCACAAAATCTAAGAATAATAGAATATCCATCAAAATAAGGAAATCAATTGTATAATATATGTTAACATGGATCACTTAGCCGTTTACATGAGACTACAACTTCATTATAGTAGGTTTTGGTTCAAGCATTCTATCAAACAATTAGAGTGCATTATAAGTTATATATGAGACAAACATTAAACGAGTTTTAAGGTACATTATGAAGGATCATAGTATGAAAGTTACAACACATAAAAAAAATTCAGTTTGTCTATAACATAATTTAGTTTGTGTGAAAGTTACTTTGTGTGGCTCAATAAGTCATATTGTATTGGATTAGAAAAAAACAGACAATGTTGATCACTAACATCTCCTTTAGTGACAATATATAATCCTCATTTAAGCTATTTATCAATCACTTGGTGTGCAATATTTTTTCCTTTAATTTAATGCTTCTTTCATCATCAATAACTTCAAAAAAATATATCACTCTCTTTTTTAAATATTAATTATCCAAACAAATAAAAATTCAAAAAGCGAAAGAACGAGATATATACATATAGTGAATTATTGCAGAAAAAGTTTCATCTTTTAATCATCAAATTTATGTTTAGCTAATGATGGCAATCACGGACTGGATTATATGTAAATACTTAACAAAATTATAGACAACAAACAATCAACAAGCTCACCATAACGATGACCCTAGACAGATGCAATATTCCGATGGATAAACATAAGCACAGAATAAACAAATCATTTATGAAATTACATAAAGAAAACAGAGATCTATAGATTTAACATAATAAAATCAAGCCTCATAAACCCTAACTAAAATTACATACATAATCAATGAAGTATACTTCATTTTAAACAAATTCTAATAAACACAGATGCAATTTGAAGAGTGGGTTGAGAGCAAAAGAGTATTTAAGAAAGCCGTATTCAGAGGTTAAAGATGGAAGATAAAGTCTATGAAAATTTTCAAATGAGGGAAATGAAAGCACTATATATTGGTGGGAGGGAACCTCAAAATTTTAAACAACTCTAGTTTTCAATAAACAACGCTACTTACAATAAGTTCAATAAACAACACTATTTTTCTATGATTTACAACGGTATTCAATGGTGAAGAGAACCTCAAAACTTTAAACAACGCTACTTTGCAATAAGTTCAATAAACAACGCTAATTTTCTTCTTATCTACATCGATGGGAGGGAAACTCAAAACTTTGAACAACGCTAGTTTTCAATAAACAACACTACTTTTCAATAAGTACAATAAACAACACTAGTTTTCTTCTTATTTACAATGGTATTCAGTTGTGGAGGAAACCTCAACATTATAAACAACGCTAGCTATCAATAAACAACGCTACTTTTTAATAAGTTCAATAAACAACGCTAGTTTCTTCTTATTTACAACGGGTTTAGAAAATTGTTCTTTTTTAAAAACGATGGATTACATCTCATTCAACGGTTTACCTTCATATTGTTGTAAAACACTTTTGTAACCGATGTTAATAGACGTTTTTGTAATAGTGATTATAATAACTGAACCCAACTTCTAACTACAGATGTGTTTACTTCACCATGTGACTTTCATATTTAACTGTCTTAAGCTTAATTACATGCACATTCGTCAGTATCCTTCTACAACCCGTCATGAAGCTCGGGCCTCGATGCTAATTTTATTTGAGTAAATCCCTATTATAGCATAGTTTGAGTTGGGTGATATAATAATGGCAAACTTTTCCTATATCTCAGGAAATAGACAGGTTCGAGCTCCAATAATAAACATTTATTCAACTTTTCTTTTCTTAGATCTCTTTTCTGGTCCAAAAGCAGCCGGTCATTATGTTTCTATTTTTTTCTAGAATATTAAATGATATGATTCTTACACAATTAAATTTACTGTATCACAAACTCCCGATGCTTAATATTTCATGATTAACAAAGTTTGCGAATAGGATTTTGATATTAATAAATATACTGATTTGTATGAAATTTTATGCATTTGCCTTATAACAGCATCTACCAAATTTGAAATTTCTTGATCTCACGAAATCAATCAAACTAGTGAGGACACCAAATTTTAAGGGCCTTCCATGTCTTGAAAGATTGATTTTAAATCATTGTATGAACCTTGAAGAGATTCATCCATCAATTGGATATCACAAAAGGCTTATTTCGGTGAATATGAGCTACTGCGGGTTTGAAACGTTTCCTCCCATCATAAGTATGGAAAAATTAAAGACTCTTGATCTCTCTTCCTGCCGTCGATTTCAAAAGTTTCCTGATATAAAACGAACATGGATAGCTTGGAAAACCTTCATTTGGATGATACACGTATAGAAATAATTCCACCTTCAGTTGGACAGTTCTGTACCAACCTTGTTTCTTTTGATTTAAAACACTGTTACAACCTAAAAAGGATAGAGGGGAACTTTCGTCGCTTAAAACGTTTGACACATCTTCAGCTCTCTAGATGTTATCGACTTGAGAAATTAGCATGTGATTTTTTTGACGAGGACTGTTGTTTAGAAGAGCTTAATTTATCTATGATCAAGAGTCGAGAACCAACATCCTTGTTGAGCCTAAAGCTTCCTCAGTTTCCACGTTTTTTAACGAAGTTGAATCTTAGTAGGTGCAACTTGGGAGACGTAGACATCCCATCTGATATGAGTGGCTTCATAAACCTAAAAGTACTAAACCTAATGGGAAATAGGTTTGCGCGATTACCTTCCAACCTCTCACAAATCTTGTGTCTGAAGTTCCTTGACTTGTCATGGTGAACGAAGCTTGTAGAATTGCCAGATCTCCCATCAAGCATAGCTATTCTCATAGCAGAATGGTGTGACTCGCTTCAAAGCGTAGGAGATTTATCAAATTACAAATGGTTATGGAAAGTCTCCATTTGGAGAGAATGGGAATAAGTTGATTGATGGCGAGAGAGTAGTGCATTCTATGATTCGGGTACAACTCTTATCTTGTTCTTGAAATTTCAATATTTGTTTGGCTTATCAAATATAATAAAGTAATACTCTTCCTCATAATTCAAACAGGGAAATGCAGTTGAAGATCGCGTTATGAGTGTACTACTTCTTCCACGTGTTCTGTTAGATCCTAGTAAAAATTTAATCATGACATTGCAACTTCCACTTCCACACAATTGGTACAATGACTTTAGTGGATTTTTTTTATGTGCTAATAATGACCTGCAGTCGAGTTGCAAAATAGCTATTAAGTTGGAGATGTTGTCTGTGGATTCTCAACTTGATCACCGGGAGGAGTTTAAAAAGAAAAATCCAAAATCTTATAAGAAATATGCATATGTGGGTTACATACCCTTTGCTTCATTGAGGCAGTTCTCATGGTGGAATCCTACATACACTCATATTACATTTCAGATTTATGGTTTGTCTAATCCTAAAGCAGGACTTGTTCCTAGGAAACTTAAATCAAAGGAAAGACCAGTAGATTGCGCAGAGTGTTGGGAAGAAGAGGTTGGAAAAACAAAGACATTTAAGATAAATGCTTCAAGTTCTTCAAGAATTAGAATTGTGTGGTCACCCTAAAATTTTAACTGATTTATTTGCAGTGAATAAGCACTGAAAACAACTTTCAACTTGGTATTGTGTACCTATAATAATAAACCTAATTCTTAGGTCTTTGATGTCATTGTAACCACCACAAATGGGTTTGTAAACGAGCCAACTTGGCTCGTTATGTATAATAATAGTAAGCATGCTACATTAATGAAATTTATTTACTCTTAGTTTTTGATTATCCCCTTGATATAGTAAAAATGCTAAGTTAATAAAATTATGGGGCAAGCTATAATAAAAAGGGTCCTAAATCTAAAAAGTGGTGACTTCGATATGAAATGGACTTCAATTGAGCTCATTCCAACGATGTTGTAATTGTCTCGTCGACCCCGCCCCCCCAAAGTTAATTAAACCCTAAACGTTAAGATGAATGGGTTAAACGAGACGGTTCCAACACTGCTGCGATGAGGTTAACCAAAGTCCATTTTATATCCTTCTCACCACTTTTATAATAAATCCCTTTTTATTTGAACCTAATTAACGTTATAAATATTATTAATATGGTTATCAATATTGTTATAGTTTATGAAACCATTATTCAGTAGTTACCTTATAAATAGTGACTCTTATATTACCTATAACACATCAACAAGAATGAACTCTTCCATTTTCTCTCCATAATCCATGTCCTTTTGTTCATATACTTTGCATATTATATATTGCTAATAGGTGGTTGTAATCCATACAACTTTGGGTGAGGTTTGATATTTACTATTCATTTTTCTGTATTCATTATCTCAAACAAAACCCATATCGTGATCCAGAAAATTTTAGGTTATGTTGAGTTGTATTATTCATGGCTCGAGTTTTGATTCTCTCAAGCATAATTGATTTTGTAATTCATACAACTTTAGGTTATGTTGAGATTTATTATGTAGTCTTCTTGTTTTAATACTCTAAAATAATATCAATATTGAATTTTTTACAATTTTAGGTGATGCTGGGATTAAATATTCATCGGTTTGTCTTGATCATATTAAATAAATTTCATATAGTAATTCATACAATTTTGGGTTATGTTTAGATTTACTATTCTTCTATGTATTTTCTCACACATAAACCATAAAATTAATACAGTTTTGATTGTGTTAAGGCTTTACTAGCAATTTTTTCTATTGTTCTTTTCATGTGTAGTTTAAAGAAAAGAGTCAAAATGACTTCAAACATTTATATATGAATATGACTAATATAAAAATACAAGTGTTGAGTTATAGGACTTCATGATGCTAATGATTATAATGTAATAGTAAAAGCTTTTTTGTCATTTGATATAATATTAAGTTACTTTAGAAGTTCTGATCTTTGTTATGTAAATAACTTAAAAAAGAGAGAAAGAAAATACATGCATTTTATTGGTTATTTAAGTGCATTTGATGTTTAATTTTATATCCAATAACATACAACATAACTAATAACATATACTGATATTACTTTATTGATTATTTAATGTCGTTATACTTACATAATGTCTTTGACATGTCATATTTGTGTTATTGAATATTACACTAGCAAAAGAGCTCATGCGTTGCAGCGAGACACAACAAAGATTTTGTCGGTAGAGAGTTGGTTCGTTATGGCATTGGCATTGGCTGTGGATCCATGACGATTGATTGAAGGGTGGTAGCAGGTCCCAAGGGGTATATTCATGAAAATCCTTCGCCCATCCATCCGCCCAATTGTTGGCATGTTCGTTCCTAGCCGGATCAACGGTTTCCTAATAGATAAAGTCGAAGGTAAATCATGATATGTGAAGATATGCAATTAGCCCGCTACATAATGACAAAATAAAACTCATAAAAACTGTCACTTAAACTCTTAAAACTAATAAAATTGCTAGTTAGATCACAATGATCATTTTTTATACACACATGCATCCAAACCCCATTGGTCTTTCCAAAAGCTTACTATTTTTTCCTTCATAAACAATTTCACATAACCGATTAAATTAGTGTGTAAAGTCTAAAAAAAAAAAATTCCATATGCACAAGGACAAACAAACACCCGCTAGCAAGTCCTCCATATTGTTATTATGTTTCATAATTAGAGGTGTCTATTGTGATCATACTTAGGAAAAGAAGAGTGAAATGTAAATTAAGGCTCACATACTTGAAAGTTGGAACTTATGAAACATAAGGGCAAGACACAGGAGCTCACTCACTTTCTAAGAATATACATATAATTTTTGAACCATTAAGAAAGAGTAAGATTATGTTATACTAATTTAAAAAAAAAAACTAAATATAAACAACTACATTTGTAACTTATAAAGCTGCAAGTTACAATATAAGCTACAACCAACCAGACAAATAAGTTGAAACCCAATTCATAATTTGGGGCATAAAACGCTAAAATTTTAAACCATCATACTTATTTATTAAATTCATAATGATGCGCATTATGTAGACATAAACTTTCAAGATCCAATATGTTATGTAAAGAAAATTTGAATGTACTCTAAATTATCAAAATGTGAATCTAACTAAGGGTCCTGTTTGGAATGATACATAAGCTTTCATGATTATAACAAATATCGTAATCAAGCTATGATATATAGCTTAAATGGTGTAGTTTTACATGGTGACTTGGTAAATGATTGTTGAATCGTAATAGGTACAATTTAGTTAGATGACTGTTACTGGGATCAATTTCATCAACATAGTATCACTCAAGTAACTTTGTTGATAACTCGAGCTTAACAGAGCACATTTTTGGCCTTGACCTTTGAGTTTCTGTTGGCTTTTTGGGTAACTTTGACAATAAAGTCAACCCTTTTTAAAAAGTCAAACTTGCCAAAAAGAAAATGTGACCATAATGTCTGCTCCCTTGTGATAATGCCCATTGTACCATTTCTCTTTAGTGATACAAAATGACCTCACATAAGTTCGTTAGGGTTGGTTGCTTGCTCATTTTTCGAAGCTTTATCAGTAGTTGGTTTTTTTAATAGTTCATTGCCCTACTACAACACCTAAAGCTTTATCACTTCCACTCAAATTATTCTTAATGTTTTCAAAGTTGCCTGTAGTGACCTAAATACAAATAGTATCCAAGTTTTATTTTATCAAAAAAGAATGTAAGAAATCGAAGACTGTAAGTCCACGGTGCGATGGTGATCGATACGAGATCCACACGAGGTCTAGGAATGCGGAATCCTCCTAGACTCGTTTATGGTGTTAGAGACGAAGAACACGATAACACAAAAAAAACACACGAACGAAATAAATAGATCTGCAGACCGCTTTATATATTAATCAAAACACATTGCATACCGAAAGAGAAAACATGTTACGGCCGACCTGAGGTGAGCTCTACCTCGGGTCTGCCCACGAGACTCTCCCTATCTGTTTTCTCTAGACAACTTTTCTGCTCTCACTCTCTCTTTTCTGATCAACACCTAACCCTAAACATAACATACATATATATAGATAAACATCTACGCGGGCTTGGGCCTATGGTGAAGTTGTCCTAACTTCACCAACACGTGAAGTTGTCCTAACTTCACCAACACGTGAAGTTGTCCTAACTTCACCAACACGTGAAGTTGTTCTAACTTCACCTATGACGAAGTTGGCTCCCCCCAAAACTTCTCCCCAACTAGTCGGAATTGCATAGCGACGGTCACAAAATGCACCAACATACTCCCCCATTGTCCGTTGCTCTCAATTCTAACAAACACAAAAGATCATCTGTTACAAAACATGCACCAACAGACTCCCCCTTTTCCGTTGCTCTTCTGTGTTCTTCTTCTGGTAGGACACGATCTTCAGACATTGCACTGTGATCTTAAAACTTGAACTTCAAATATATACGCAACATCAATCCTGTCTTCAACCAGCAGTGTCTGAAACTGTCTTTTAGCTTCACAAATCTACCAATCACCCGGCGTCTTCCATATTAGATCTCTCCTTCAGTGTAAGCCACTCCGAACTATATCGATCGAGATCTTTGACCTGCATCCCGGTGCTTAATCGATCATCTCAACCATTCGGTTAGTAAGATAAGGTTCAATCTTCAACTACTCAACAATAAGTGATCAGTTTCATCAGAAAACCACCTTGACAGAATCTAACACACATGGCCTGTAATATTCATCAAAAGCTTAACCAAGCCTCCATGATCTTGATTACCCGAGCATCCATGATCTCTAAAAACATTATCACCAATTTTTTCCTCAATGATCCTCCTTTCATATGAACGCCATATAAAAATTTTCGTTCAAAAAAAATTCCCGAAAATACCTTTTTTTTTTGGAATACCATATCTTGAACGTCGGAGGAAAAAAGGAAAGCATATCGTTAACTTCACCTGATAACTTCACCAGATAATTTCACCACCTGATAACTTCACCACCTGATAACTTCGCCAACCAATAACTTCGCCAACCAATAATTCACCAGCCAATAACTTCACCAGCCAATAACTTCGCCAACCAGTAACTTCGCCCATTGTTAACTTCACCTTCTAGTAACTTCGCCAAAATCCTAAAATTCTAGCGACAACTTCGCTAAAATCCTATAACTTCGCCAAAACCGTCTTTCCAACTAAAACCAGATCTGAAACATGCCTGAAACACCAAAACGCAGATCTCGAACCATAGCATAAGAGCCTACGGCTCTGATACCACTTTTAAGTCTCCGGTGGGATGGTGATCGATACGAGATCCACACGAGGTCAAGGAGTGCGGAATCCTCCTAGACTCGTTTATGGTGTTAGAGACGAAGAACACGATAACACACAAACAAACACACGAACGAAATAAATAGATCTGCAGACATTAATCAAAACACATTACATACCGAAAGAGAAAACATGTTACGGCCGACCCGAGGTGAGCTCTACCTCGGGTCTGCCCACAAGACTCTCCCTATCTGTTTCTCTAGACAACTTTTCTGCTCTCACTCTCTCTATTCTGATCAACACCTAACCTAAACATAACATTCATATATATAGATAAACATCTACGCGGGCTTGGGCCTATGGTGAAGTTGTCCTAACTTCACCAACACGTGAAGTTTTTCTAACTTCACCAACACGTGAAGTTGTCCTAACTTCACCAACACGTGAAGTTGTTCTAACCAACACGTGAAGTTGTCCTAACTTCACAAACACGTGAAGTTGTTCTAACTTTACCAACATGTGAAGTTGTTCTAACTTGTAATGATTCCGGCAAATCCAGGTATACCCTAGCCGTATATACTATTTACGTGTCATTTAATATTGATTATATGAGTTATAGTACGTATATACGAGTATATATGATTCATAGTACGAATCATACTCGATTATATAGTGAATCGTATTGGAATTACAATTAACCAATGAACGATTATTGAAACCCGAACGAATCGGGAATTACATTATAGACGAAGTATATAATGTTTAGTGATATTCACGAAGTATTAATGCTTCGGGATAAGTAAATTATAGCACAGAAAAAGGATTTCGATTTATTAGTACGTCGGTACGATAAACGAAACCTTTAACATCAAACCAAGCAAGAGACGATCGATCAAACCGAAAAAGATACACAAATACCGACAATATGATGTTTTAATGTTATGGTTTGAGTTTTTAAAGTTTTTAAATCAGTTTTATGTAAATTTTATTTTAACCCGAAAAACGACTATTTTAGGCTCGTTTTAAGCCGAATTACGAGTTTAAACGAGAAACGAACTGAACCAGACTATCCACAACATTATCCGGATTGTGTAATCCAAATGTGTGGCCATGGTTTGAGATGTGGGCCCCCCCCACACCACCATATGGCCGGCCCTCTACACACACACTCACACATTACATTTTCTTTTTTTCAACAAAAACTCTCTCAAATCTCTCAACTCTCATCCACATTCATCCAATATTCTTGAGTTCTAACCAAGATTTGAAGGTATAACATATGTTTTTAAGCTTGAATCTTGTTTTCTAACTTCTTGATCTTGAGAAAAGGAGGTTTCAAATGTAAAAATGGGTGAAAACCCGAGTTGAAACCGATTCTCGCATGATCAAGTGATGTATACAAGTTATACAAAGGATCTTGATCCAAGTGATGAGTTAAAAGAGTTTATAACGAATTTTTACGGTTAAAATCTTTTTAAAATGAGTTTCCAAGTGAAAGATGGGTGAAAACCCGAGATGAAACCGACTCTTGTATGATCAAGAGATGTATACAAGTTATACAAGGGATCTTGGTCCAAGAAATGAGTAAAAAGAGTCGGGAATGGATTTCTACGGTTAAAACCTTTGTTTTTATATCAAAACCGACACTATGAATGAAATGGTTTGATTGTTGGTGTAGCTTGCTTGGTATAGTGTTATTGTGCTTGTAAGTGTTGTATCTAGTGGCTAGCAAAGGCTAGAAACCCGGATCTTTGCGATCTAACGCTAGAAAACACAAGATAGTTCGGTTTTCGTGTGAGTTAGTGATTTGGACAGATTGTAGCGTGCTTAGAGTTGGGTCACGAAATTTCACAGAGATGATCTACTCATGAAAATAAGAGATCTGTGAATTTTTGGTAATTTTTGGATAAAAGATGAATATTTGGTGAATTTAATGCTCGGTTTTGGCCAAAAATGGTGAAAAATAGCTAAACTTGATGAAAAATTCTGAAACATTTAGGATAAGCTTTTAATAACATATAAAAGTCACACACAAAATTTGAGCTCAGTTGGAAAAGTCTTAAGGGGCTTTTCGGTAAAACGAGTTCTAGGGCTTTCTAGCTCGGTTTTTGTGAAAATGGCTTGAAATATGAGTTTTGGGTTCTGGAAAAATTCCAGGGAGTCATGAGAATGGCAAGGATCATCCCGGAAAAAATTGGGATTTTTCTAAAGTATTTTGGTATTTTTGACATATTTAGTGTTTTAATAATGTTTAAAAATAGATAAATAAATGAAAATATAAAAAAATAAATCTGGAAAATTTTTGTAAAATTTATTACTGTCAAAATAAGTTTTGTGCAAAATCTCAAGACCCGAGACTAAACGGGTAATTATTTGTGCTAAAAAGAACATAAAAACAAATTTCTAAAGCTTAAAACGTGTAAACCGGCAAAACTCGCATAAGCGAGCTGACTGATATATAAAAACCTAAAAATTGACCATTTTCATAAAACTAAGTAAATTAAGTAAAAATAAATCATCCGAAAATAATTCGGATGATTTGGGTAATTTTACCCGATTTTACTGTTTCCGGCACCTAAATGACGGAAACGGGCCCCGCGGCCAAACGGGGTGTCCAAACCGAGCTCTAATTTCATCACTTTAACTAAGATAACAGTCAAACACCATTTTTGGGTTAAGTGTGAATAAACTCATTTTTGAAACTAAAAACGGATGACCGTGCTAGGCACGCAAATCAAGGAAAACATAAAAATGATAATTTTGACCGTCCGACTCTAAGCAATGTCACAATCTGAGTCCTTAGAAGTGTCACGGGGTTAACATTGTCCCCGGATCGAGTACAGTACTGGGTTAACAATGTTCCCAGATGTACCGATTAACACGGATTTAATTTACGGGAATTATATAGTAACGACTAGATATTATATTACAGATCCAGGCACGTAGCTGTTCATTGTATTACCCACCGACTCACAAAAAGGTGAGTTTTCACGAGCCCCTTTTACTGAACTGTTTTAAATATTTTCCCGGGGCGGAAAACATGTCTTTGTTAAATATTTAAGTACATACCGATCGTATGGAAACACTTGTATATTTATATATACATGGTTTGATGCATAGAATATATAAATTGTTTATCATGTGGAATTGTTCTGGGGTAACATAGTTCCCAGGGGTTATTATTGTTCTGGGGTAACATAGTTCCCAGGGGTTATTATTGTTCTGGGGTAACATAGTTCCCAGGGGTTATTATTGTTCTGGGTAACATAGTTCCCAGAGGTTATTATTGTTCTGGGGTAACATAGTTCCCAGGGGTTATTATTGTTCTGGGGTAACATAGTTCCAGAGGTTATTATTGTTCTGGGGTAACATAGTTCCCAGAGGTTATTATTGTTCTGGGGTAACATGGTCCCAGGGGTTATTATTGTTCTGGGGTAACATAGTTCCCAGCATAATTTCATTACTAATAAATGGTTATTAAAATGATCTGTCAGTGTTTATTTAAATTAGTGAAACTCACCAACTATTCGTAGTTGACCCGTTTTCTTTACATGTTTTCTAGGTATGCCAAAGTTGGAATGATTGATATGTGCTTAATGATCTGTGCTACTTGTTGGAGGCTTGCTGCTCTATATTTTGTAATGAATATAAATTAATGTCTTATCGGTAAAATATGTGTGTAACACCTAGACAGTAACGAAACTCGCAACAATGTAATATGTTAAAAGTTAATGTAGTGGTATTTTCTTTATAAGCAATGCTGTTGATATCAGATGTGTCTGTTGCATCCCGTGTACGTTTCCGCTGCGGTTACGGGGTGTTACAGAACTTGGTATCAGAGCCATTGGTTATAAAGAATTAGGATGTCTGAAAGAGATACCTAAAATATAACCAGTAGCTCAAGTATTATAGGATCTGAATATCAACTAATAATTTATTGTGACGGGATCTAGATGAACTTGGATGGACAAGTGAGTTATTATGGTCCGGAACATAATAACAGACTTTTCTGCACGGGAGAATTCAGGGGAAGTCACGAGGAACTTTAAATAGGTAAAATTGGCAACATATGTGTAAATATATGATAATATTATTATGTGGTAAAGTTGTATAAATAAGTATGCATTAATTTGATTATGAATTACACTATGGAAAGAACTATATGCTTGTTAACTTGTGTGCAGGTAAAAATGTCAAGCCCGCATAGCTTATCAGTAGAGGAGGATCCGGAGGAGGTTAGCCCCGGAAACTCCGGGAGCTTACACGTGTCTTCCGACTCCGAGCCTAGTGAGGCGAGTCACAGGAGCTCGAGCCAGTCCTCCCCGGCCCGGATCGTCAGATCCCCTACTCCACTCGCACCGCAGGCCACCTCTGTCCCTCCGGGATTTGGTCCTCGCCTTACGGCGCGGATCAGCATTCCGCGTGTCCCACCGACCTCTCCCCCACCCCGACCTGCTACTCGTCGGGGAGAGTCCTCATCTCAGCCCGAGCCGATGGCTCTACCTGTCTGGGGCCTTCCGAGACAGGAGCGGGATGCGGCAGCCTGGCTACGAGTGCTCACAGAGCAAGTAAATGAGCACTCAGCCGCCCTGACCGTGGGGGTACAGAGACGGGTGTACCTTGGTGACCGCATACTGGATTGCCAGTATGCAATCGACCGGTTGACAAGGGAGTGCTCGTACTCCCTATTGATGGTTCAGCGGTTAGAGGCGTGGCTCCGGGGGGTGATGGCAGTAGTGGTGGCGATGGTGGCAGTGATGATGTGGTGGGCATACCACCGTGTTTAGTAGTTATGTTTGGATGGGGATAGTCAGGGACCCTTTTTTTTTATACTCTGTGTAAGTAGTTAGTGGTGATACTAACACGGAGTGAATCTTGTTTAGTTATGATACAACCACTGGCCCCTAGGGTGGGTCTCTTTTGGGGCATATCTTTATAGATACTTTTGGGTATCATTCAAGCACTGACCCTTTTACGGGTTATGTCGAGATGATACCGACATAGGGCCCTTGTATTAAAACTTAGTTGTGTAATGTTGTCTGGAAAGTATGTAAACTGATGTTTGTGTAATATGTATCAATGTTTACTAATGAATGAAATATGTATTGTGTTTTATAATTTGAGATGGTATTGATTATATGTATTTCTTGATGTTGTGTAGAATGGCACCGAAACGATCAACGAAAACATCGGAAGTAGATGTGAGCCGTTTGATTGCTCAACAGTTGGAGGCGGCGATACCGGATATAGTATCGCGCATCGCCGCCAGTATTAATAACTCGACCAATCCAACCCCTCCGAGCAATCAAACGCCCATAAATAATGACGGGGAACAAAATGCTAATCCTCCAAGGAATGATAACACTATTCCGAGTAATGACGCACCGCCTAGGGTGGTCGTTACTGACAGCAATGGCCCTATACCTACGGTAGAGACAAACCGTACTGAACCAATTCGTACATCCAGGGGATGTTTGATCAAGGATTTTATGTTGTGCAAGCCATTAGAGTTTAGCGGGTCTGAAGGACCGAATGGGTTAGTTAAATGGATAGAGAAAATAGAATCAGTGGTGAATATTAGCAACTGTCCCGAGGATTGTGTCGTTAAGTACGCCACTTGTACATTCACCGACCATGCCTTGACATGGTGGAACACCATAGTACAGACTCGAGGTCAGGCGGCGACAAACCGCATGACCTGGACAGAGCTTAAGGCTCTCGTTTTGAAACATTTCTGCCCAAAGAATGAATTACAGAAACTGGAAAATGAGTTGTGGAACCTGGAAATGCAGGGGGCGGATCATTTGGGATATACAAACCGGTTCAATGAGCTATCACGATTAGTACCATGGTTGGTCACCCCAGAGACAAAAAGGGTGGAGCGTTATATTTGGGGACTAACTCCAGTAGTGAGGAGTATAGTTAACGCGGGGGGACACCAGACGTATGAGGGTGCAGTGACACAGGCCGGTATTGTCACGTATGATTTCTTAAGGAGTGGATCACTAAAGGTGACAGGAGAGTCTGCTGGGGGAAAGCGAGGTACGTATGACAATAGGATCCGGGAGAAGCAGCAAGGTAAACGGGCTAGACCCACTGCCCAGAACTACGCTATGACTAGTTCGGGCGGAAGGCAAGAACCGCAGAAGGGAACGTTTCCTAAGTGTGGGAAATGTGGTTACCACCATGGTGGCGTGTGCAAAGAGGTGGTGTGCCACCGGTGCGGCAGGATTGGGCACACAGCACCAAAATGTAGGACAAACCTGAAAAACCTAAATCGACAACCTCAACCAATTCGTGCTCAACCATTTAGGACCCAACCAGCCCTGCAGTAAAACCCGCAAGGAAACCAAATGGTGACCACTAGCCGTGCCTGCTACGAATGCGGCAGCACGGATCACTTCAGAAGAAACTGCCCGAAACTGAACCAAGGAGGAAACGGGAAACAACCCACGGGTCAGGCATCGTCGTCCAACCCGGCGAGAAGCCGAGCTTTCGTGATAGGGGCGAGCGAAGCACGCCAGGACCCCAGCGTAGTGACAGGTACATTCCTTGTTTCTGACCATTACGCTTCAGTATTATTTGATACGGGTGCTGATAGAAGTTTTGTCTCCGATAAATTCCTATTAATAGCAAACATGCCGGTTAGTGAATCCATAGAACCCTATACCGTAGAAGTCGCTAACGGTAAGACCATGATAGTCAATCAAATCGTTCGGAATTGTCCTTTTATTCTAAACGAACAATCCTTTCTGATTGACTTGTTACCGGTAGAACTGGGTAGTTTTGATGTGATAGTGGGAATGGATTGGTTGGCACGTAACAGGGTAGAAATAAACTGTGAAAAGAAAACCGTCAAGATCCGGGTGTCGGATGACGAGGAGGTATTAGTGTAGGGAGAAAAATCCGGCACCATGATACCATTTATATCCCACCTCAAGGTGTTGAAATATATACGTTAGGGATGTGTGGCGTATCTAGCGAGCCTGACGGCCGCGGATTCTGAGGAAAAACGGGTGGACGATATTCCCGTGGTACGCGAATTTCCACAAGTTTTTCCAGAGGAACTTCCTGGATTACCGCCAACCCGACAGGTCGAATTCAGAATCGATCTGTTACCACAAGCTGGCCCTGTTGCTAAGGTCCCTTACAGACTTGCACCGTCCGAGATGCAAGAATTATCCAACCAGTTGCAGGAATTGTTGGATAAGGGATTTATTCGTCCCAGCTATTCCCCGTGGGGTGCACCTGTACTATTTGTGAAAAAGAAGGACGGAAGCCTTCGAATGTGCATTGACTACAGGGAATTGAACAAATTAACCATCAAAAATAGGTATCCTCTTCCCCGAATCGATGATTTGTTCGACCAACTACAAGGTGCGAGCTATTTCTCAAAGATTGATCTTAGATCGGGATACCACCAAGTTAAAATTCAGGAGGAGGATATCCCAAAAACCGCGTTTCGGACTCGCTACGGCCACTACGAATTTTTAGTTATGCCTTTTGGACTAACAAATGCGCCAACGGTGTTCATGGATCTCATGAACCGAGTCTGTAAACCCTATCTTGACAAATTCGTCATCGTGTTTATTGACGATATTTTGATATACTCGAAGAGTAAAGAAGAACACGAACGACATTTGAGGTTAATTTTGGAACTTTTGGATCAGGAGAAGTTGTATGCAAAATTCTCCAAATGTAACTTCTGGTTACAAGAAGTGCAATTCCTTGGTCACATTATAAATCATCAAGGAATACACGTCGATCCAAGTAAGATTGAAGCAATTAAGAATTGGCAAGCACCTAAATCTCCAAAGGAAATCCGCCAATTCTTAGGCTTAGCTGGGTACTATCGTCGATTTATTGAGAATTTTTCCAGCATTGCCCAACCTTTAACCCTGCTGACCCAAAAGGATCGAAGGTATGATTGGGGTGAAGAGCAGGAAGTGGCGTTTCAAACGCTAAAGCAAAGATTGTGCCAAGCGCCAATCTTAAGTCTCCCCGATGGAGACGATGGATTTGTTGTATATTGTGACGCATCCCGTAAAGGGTTAGGATGCGTATTGATGCAAAATAGTAAGGTTATAGCCTATGCTTCGCGACAACTAAAAGTTCACGAGAAAAATTACACTACTCACGACCTAGAACTGGGAGCAGTCATCTTTGCACTTAAAATCTGGAGACACTATCTCTACGGTACAAAGTGCACCATCTTCACTGATCATAAAAGTTTGCAACACATATTCGATCAGAAAGAACTGAATATGAGACAACGAAGGTGGGTCGAGTTACTAAGTGACTATGACTGTGATATCCGATATCACCCCGGCAAGGCTAACGTCGTAGCCGATGCCTTGAGTAGGAAAGATCGAGTTAAGCCACTACGCGTGCGAGCGTTGGGAATGATAGTCCAGTCGAACCTTTCAGATTTGATTCGAGTCGCTCAACGCGAGGCGTTGAAAGGGGACCAATTGGAAAAAGAGGGACTTTTCTGTAACGAGAAGAATTTCGAACAGCGTGTGGACGAAATTCTCTATTTCAAAAATCGGGTTTGGATTCCGACCCTCCATGACCTTCGTGAATTGATCATGGACGAAGCACATAAATCAAAATATTCCATACATCCGGGATCAGATAAAATGTACAAGGATGTGAAAGAATTTTACTGGTGGCCAGGTATGAAAAAGGATATAGCCACATACGTCGGCAGGTGTACGACGTGTGCGAGAGTTAAGGCGGAGCACCAGAAACCCTCTGGAATGTTACAACAACCGGAAATTCCCGAATGGAAATGGGAGCAAATCACGATGGATTTCGTGACACACCTCCCTAAGACACCCCGGGGACATGATGCAATTTGGGTAATCGTGGATCGATTAACCAAATCGGCACATTTTATTCCAATTAGAAATAATTATAACACTGAGAGACTTGCGCAAATTTATATAAATGAAATAGTGTCTCGTCATGGCATCCCCATCTCGATCATCTCCGATAGGGATAGCCATTTCACCTCCAAACTTTGGCAAGCTGTCCAAGAAGCATTGGGAACACGTATTGACCTAAGCACAGCTTACCACCCTCAGACCGATGGTCAGTCTGAGAGGACCATTCAAACTTTGGAGGATTTGCTTCGTGCTTGCGTACTGGACTTTAAGGGAAATTGGGATCAACATCTCCCACTCGTTGAATTTTCCTATAATAACAGTTATCACAGCAGTATAAAGGCAGCACCTTATGAAGCATTGTATGGGCGGAAGTGCCGATCACCACTTTGCTGGTCTGAAGTGGGTGAACCGCAGGTCATTAGATCGGATCTGGTTCAGGAGACGACCAGCAAGATTCTTGAAATCAAGAACAACCTGAAAGCCGCGCGGGATCGGCAGAAGAGTTATGCCGATACCCGTCGAAAACCATTGTCATTTGAGAAGGGTGAAAAAGTATATTTGAAAGTATCCCCTTGGAAAGGAGTGGTCAGATTTGGCAAGGCGGGGAAGTTAGCCCCCAGATACATTGGACCATTGATTATTACTGCGAAAATCGGTCCGGTAGCTTACCGATTAGAACTGCCTGAGGAACTAAGTGCAGTTCATAGCGTGTTTCATGTGTCAAATTTGAAAAGATGTCTGGCGGATGAGACATCGGTGTTACCCTTAGAGGGTGTTCAAATAAATGATAAGCTCAACTTCGTAGAGGAGCCCATTGAAATAGTGGACGGTAAGATCAAGCAACTTAGACACAATAAGATCTCGTTGGTCAAAGTTAGATGGAATTCGCAACGAGGCCCAGAATTTACTTGGGAACGAAAGGATGAATTTCGGAAGAAATACCCCCACCTATTTCCTCAAAAGGAAGTAGTTGACGTGTAAAATTTCGAGGACGAAATTTTTATAACGGGGGGAGAATGTAATGATTCCGGCAAATCCAGGTATACCCTAGCCGGTATATACTATTTACGTGTCATTTAATATTGATTATATGAGTTATAGTACGTATATACGAGTATATATGATTCATAGTACGAATCATACTCGATTATATAGTGAATCGTATTGGAATTACAATTAACCAATGAACGATTATTGAAACCCGAACGAATCGGGAATTACATTATAGACGAAGTATATAATGTTTAGTGATATTCACGAAGTATTAATGCTTCGGGATAAGTAAATTATAGCACAGAAAAAGGATTTCGATTTATTAGTACATCGGTACGATAAACGAAACCTTTAACATCAAACCAAGCAAGAGACGATCGATCAAACCGAAAAAGATGCACAAATACCGACAATATGATGTTTTAATGTTATGGTTTGAGTTTTTAAAGTTTTTAAATCAGTTTTATGTAAATTTTATTTTAACCCGAAAAACGACTATTTTAGGCTCGTTTTAAGCCGAATTACGAGTTTAAACGAGAAACGAACTGAACCAGACTATCCACAACATTATCCGGATTGTGTAATCCAAATGTGTGGCCATGGTTTGAGATGTGGGCCCCCCCCACACCACCATATGGCCGGCCCTCTACACACACACTCACACATTACATTTTCTTTTTTTCAACAAAAACTCTCTCAAATCTCTCAACTCTCATCCACATTCATCCAATATTCTTGAGTTCTAACCAAGATTTGAAGGTATAACATATGTTTTTAAGCTTGAATCTTGTTTTCTAACTTCATGATCTTGAGAAAAGGAGGTTTCAAATGTAAAAATGGGTGAAAACCCGAGTTGAAACCGATTCTCGCATGATCAAGTGATGTATACAAGTTATACAAAGGATCTTGATCCAAGTGATGAGTTAAAAGAGTTTATAACGAATTTTTACGGTTAAAATCTTTTTAAAATGAGTTTCCAAGTGAAAGATGGGTGAAAACCCGAGATGAAACCGACTCTTGTATGATCAAGAGATGTATACAAGTTATACAAGGGATCTTGGTCCAAGAAATGAGTAAAAAGAGTCGGGAATGGATTTCTACGGTTAAAACCTTTGTTTTTATATCAAAACCGACACTATGAATGAAATGGTTTGATTGTTGGTGTGGCTTGCTTGGTATAGTGTTATTGTGCTTGTAAGTGTTGTATCTAGTGGCTAGAAAAGGCTAGAAACCCGGATCTTTGCGATCTAACGCTAGAAAACACAAGATAGTTCGGTTTTCGTGTGAGTTAGTGATTTGGACAGATTGTAGCGTGCTTAGAGTTGGGTCACGAAATTTCACAGAGATGATCTACTCATGAAAATAAGAGATCTGTGAATTTTTGGTAATTTTTGGATAAAAGATGAATATTTGGTGAATTTAATGCTCGGTTTTGGCCAAAAATGGTGAAAAATAGCTAAACTTGATGAAAAATTCTGAAACATTTAGGATAAGCTTTTAATAACATATAAAAGTCACACACAAAATTTGAGCTCAGTTGGAAAAGTCTTAAGGGGCTTTTCGGTAAAACGAGTTCTAGGGCTTTCTAGCTCGGTTTTTGTGAAAATGGCTTGAAATATGAGTTTTGGGTTCTGGAAAAATTCCAGGGAGTCATGAGAATGGCAAGGATCATCCCGGAAAAAATTGGGATTTTTCTAAAGTATTTTGGTATTTTTGACATATTTAGTGTTTTAATAATGTTTAAAAATAGATAAATAAATGAAAATATAAAAAAATAAATCTGGAAAATTTTTGTAAAATTTATTACTGTCAAAATAAGTTTTGTGCAAAATCTCAAGACCCGAGACTAAACGGGTAATTATTTGTGCTAAAAAGAACATAAAAACAAATTTCTAAAGCTTAAAACGTGTAAACCGGCAAAACTCGCATAAGCGAGCTGACTGATATATAAAAACCTAAAAATTGACCATTTTCATAAAACTAAGTAAATTAAGTAAAAATAAATCATCCGAAAATAATTCGGATGATTTGGGTAATTTTACCCGATTTTACTGTTTCCGGCACCTAAATGACGGAAACGGGCCCCGCGGCCAAACGGGGTGTCCAAACCGAGCTCTAATTTCATCACTTTAACTAAGATAACAGTCAAACACCATTTTTGGGTTAAGTGTGAATAAACTCATTTTTGAAACTAAAAACGGATGACCGTGCTAGGCACGCAAATCAAGGAAAACATAAAAATGATAATTTTGACCGTCCGACTCTAAGCAATGTCACAATCTGAGTCCTTAGAAGTGTCACGGGGTTAACATTGTCCCCGGATCGAGTACAGTACTGGGTTAACAATGTTCCCAGATGTACCGATTAACACGGATTTAATTTACGGGAATTATATAGTAACGACTAGATATTATATTACAGATCCAGGCACGTAGCTGTTCATTGTATTACCCACCGACTCACAAAAAGGTGAGTTTTCACGAGCCCCTTTTACTGAACTGTTTTAAATATTTTCCCGGGGCGGAAAACATGTCTTTGTTAAAATATTTAAGTACATACCGATCGTATGGAAACACTTGTATATTTATATATACATGGTTTGATGCATAGAATATATAAATTGTTTATCGTGTGGAATTGTTCTGGGGTAACATAGTTCCCAGGGGTTATTATTGTTCTGGGGTAACATAGTTCCCAGGGGTTATTATTGTTCTGGGGTAACATAGTTCCCAGGGGTTATTATTGTTCTGGGGTAACATAGTTCCCAGGGGTTATTATTGTTCTGGGGTAACATAGTTCCCAGAGGTTATTATTGTTCTGGGGTAACATGGTTCCCAGGGGTTATTATTGTTCTGGGGTAACATAGTTCCCAGCATAATTTCATTACTAATAAATGGTTATTAAAATGATCTGTCAGTGTTTATTTAAATTAGTGAAACTCACCAACTATTCGTAGTTGACCCGTTTTCTTTACATGTTTTCTAGGTATGCCAAAGTTGGAATGATTGATATGTGCTTAATGATCTGTGCTACTTGTTGGAGGCTTGCTGCTCTATATTTTGTAATGAATATAAATTAATGTCTTATCGGTAAAATATGTGTGTAACACCTAGACAGTAACGAAACTCGCAACAATGTAATATGTTAAAAGTTAATGTAGTGGTATTTTCTTTATAAGCAATGCTGTTGATATCAGATGTGTCTGTTGCATCCCGTGTACGTTTCCGCTGCGGTTTCGGGGTGTTACATAACTTCACCTATGACGAAGTTGGCTCCCTCCACAACTTCTCCCCAACTAGTCGGAATTGCATAGCGACGGTCACAAAATGCACCAACTAGTCGGAATTACATTGTTAATCTTGCTTGAAAAGGTTGATTCACTGGATAACTTTGTCGATCTTTTTACAAAAGCGTTTGACCGGTCCCGTTTTCAAAACCTTATTGAGCTTAATGGGATGATCAATCTCGAGTAACCGTGTTCTTTTTGTGTCTATAAAAAAACATCACTATCGCTGAGAATTATGTCAGTAGCTGAAGTTTGAAGGACATATTCTTGAATATGTTTGGTCCTTGCATCTACTTGTAGACTCAAAGGATAGCTATTAACCTAATAACTTAAAGCAACTGGGGCGGTTTATGATGAGTTTTTATTCCTTCGCTGAAAATTATGTCGATTATACTTAGTCGGAGGGACACATATTCATATGTGGTTGGTCCTACTAATCCACTGGATTTTTAGGATAGCCATTTGCCTGAAGACTTAGAAATGATCGGGGCGTCTGAATATAAAATTTGTTTTTTGGGAAGTGATATACTTTTTCAGTTTATAGCTTCTATGAAGATTCTAAATTGGTGTTAAATTGAAAATTGATCCAACCTTTGGAAAATGATAGATAAACTGATTTTGTGTGCCTAAAGGGTGAAGTTATTAGGCCTAAAAGACTTTAGGACAGTCATTGTTTGGTACGGTAGCTTTCCATGGTGCGTAAAATTTAATGTGATACAAATTAAATCTGCTCGATTTACTGTGGAGAGTCATTTTGATTCATGCATGTCTCTACATATATCTTTCCTAATGATAAGCAGAAAAGTGATTACCCAGTCATACACGAGCCCGTGAGTGTCTTGATCCCCGTGAATATTGTGTTCTCTTACTGCAGTGATCTAAATTCGGGACTTGCAGGTTTTCGTTACAGTTCTACATAAAAAAAAATAAAAAAATAAATTTTTTTTAGATATATGTCTTATTGCCTTTGTAATTCATCAAGTCAAAAACAACAAGGACAAGGCACCAACTGAGTCTTGTGAAAGCTAAGTGAAAGGATTGTAAAGTCGACTCAAATGTACATTGTTCGATCAGACACTACGGGTCGAAGTCAAGTCGGGGTGATCTGGGGAAAGCCAAATACGCTTTGAGAATAGATAGGAGGCATCACAATTTCTTAAGTGATGTCCATCTAAATTTTGAGCCTAATTGAACCTAATCCGTATCACGGAAGCAATGAAAACCATGCTAAGTTTTATACCTGCCTGCAACCTGTTTCTCTATGTTATAATAACGCTGAACATGAATCCTTGTGACAGCCTCTAAATTATGTCTGTCTTATTTTGTTTTATTTAATTGTTTTCAAAAAATATTTTGGTTGATCTTTCTATCAAAGTTGATTGTTCTTTCAAGACTGATTTCTTGCAATAGAAGCATATGAAGTATCTGAGACTCAAATTGGATGATGCTATGAAAAGGGGGAGATGGTAGAGTATTAGATGCAGATTCTGAAGTTGCTGATCATGTTCAATGGGAGATGGTAGAGTATTGGATGCAGATGCTGAAGTTGCTAATCATGCTCTAGTAAAGATTCTGAAGATCTTGAAAGCATCAGTCTAAGGGCAAGATTGTTGGGTCATAAATTGGTTAGACTGATGCGTATCAAAAGGCCACGACATGATCAAGACTAAAGTGATATAAACGAGGACGAGTTGAAGAATTACATTGGTGTAATACCGAAATACCTATGGATTTCGGTTAGACTAGTTTGAAGTGAAATAAACAAGAACGAAGCTACAAACCAAGGGGGTGATTGTTGGGTCCATATTTGGTGGTTTGTACTTAGTTCTATGTTTGTTGGGTTTGTTATTGGGCTATGTATGTAAACCGAGATCCTTATGGATCTCGGTGGGATTTGGGCTTCTCTTTGGGCTAGTATGTTGAGCACCCTATATATTGATCATATTGTATAGGGTTTAGATGTTGATCAATAAGTTGGTGAATAGCGAACACATTGAGAGCCACCATTTAAAGAGTGAGCAGAACTAGAGAGTTGTTCATTCCAAGTATTTCAAGTTCAAGTATTGTGTTATTTACTAGTTCGTGTTCTTGAATCACCGAGTGTTGGTATTCCGCACCAATACTCGTTTAGTTGATATCATATTGTAGTGATCCAGATTCGGGACTTACAATAATAATTTAAAGGAAAAATAAATTAGAAAAACAACAGCATGTCAACTTGAGTACATCACTAATTTTAATTTTATATATCAATCCACATCATCAATAAAAAAACATTTAAAATATAAAAAATGACATGTTAGCATGTAACATATTGAATACGTAAAAAATATATGATTAGAACATTAAATTAAATTTAAATGGCCTAATTGAGACAAAGAAAAGAAGGAGTGACCTAATTAGAACATTGGGGAAACTTGGTTACTATTGTATGAGATATTCCCTATTATTAAAACAATAACGCTTGATGCGCTTATCTATCTATGCATCCAAACTTCAAAAATCTTTGCCACCAATTTCAACCTTGTGTGTTCCATATAAAGAAGGTGGGCCAATTTGGGCGTTTCACTGCAAATTATTTTACCTGATCCAACAACATATGTAAGAAATAAAACAATGTCTAACAAAACTTAATTTGTTCATGCTTGTACCCCATGATCATTGTTGTATTCTACCTTTGACTTTGACCTCCCTTCCCCGCTATCATTTCTACATGTTGCTCAAGATACTCACTTCTGTTCATTCTGTTAGCCTGTTATTTATTATCCACATACCAAATACATTGACTTTTCATGGTCAAACCCTTAAAATCTTGACATAGAATCATTTTTGTTTAACCAGCTCTTTAAGTCAAATCAAGACATACCTGCTAATAGTGCGATCTTTTGCAAACCCGAGTTCGTTATCAACACAAATGTCATAATCGTCATTTTTTCTTGACCTTGACGAGGTTCTAGGGGCCCTACTTTGAGCATCAGAAATGGTCAAAATTCTTTCATAAAGTTCTAAAGGAGTCCCCTCGGCTGTACACATTAGTCTTGCCTTATTCTCATACATTACCTGTTGTATAGTATTCATCATTATTCTTATTACAAGTAAGCACATTATGAAGTTTTACTACCAAAAATCAGCAAGAATATACTAACGTCAACAAGAGTGACAAATCGATAGGCTGCTGTTCTGTTGTGGAGTCCAAATATTGGCACATTATCCAACGCCAAGGTATGAAATTTTTCTGTCATTAGAATTATTAAACATCATTATAAAGTAAAAGTAATTATTTAATTAAGATATCATATTAATTGATTTACTTAATGCCTAGCCCAAAATAGTCAGCAGCACCAAGAGGTTTGTCATAAAGTTCCTCAAAAGGAAAATATGCACCTCCATTAGCACCCAACGGAACCTATGCATCACACACAATAAGTAAAATAAAGTTGCTTCTATAAATTTCATATAACATAAACTAATATTAATAAATTGGACATACTTGTAATTTTTGACCCATACCAACTTCCACTTCGTGGGGCTGAGGCGTATGTTGTTCCCCAACCAACTTTTTAAACTCTTGCATAAGAAAATCGGACTCACTCTTTACGAAGTAGAAACCTCTTTAGCCAAAGTTTAAAGTAAAACAATACAGGATTAAAGTTAAAACATATATTCTTAAAAAAGATAATATTTTTAAAAATAAAAAGAGATCGAAAAATTTTGCATTTTTATCGAGGTTCTCCTCCGATAATCTATATTAACAAACCAATTTCATGTATTACACATCTTTCCTGCATCCATGAAACAAAAACATGATAACTAACAAGAAAAAATGGGTAAAAGAGTCATAATAATGAAATTACCTTAGGGGCGGCGATAAATGGTAGAAACAGGTCTCTTTGCAATCCACCTTTGAAGAAGCATGCATCTAGACCTGGATAGGCTAGACTGATGGTTCCACAGGATACGGGTCAAATAACGAATAACATTATGGTATAAGCTCGGCTCAACTAGTCCTGCAACGGAAACTTGCAAAACAGAACACCGTGAGCTCGTTACGGGAAGGACAAGTAGAGATGGGCAAAAACACCGGTTGGTGAACCGGTTCAACGGTTTAAACCGAAAACCGGTTTTTACAAAAACCGGTTATTTAAAAACCGGTTTGACCGGTTTAGTAACCGCCGGTTCGTATATCGGTTACAAGTTCTAGAGAAAAAACCGGTTACTGAACCGGTTATGGAAAAAACCGGTTAATTTTAAAACCGGTTATTATGAAAAAAACCGGTTATTAACCGGTTATTTTTAAAAAAAAAACCGGTTAATTAAAAAAACCGGTTATTAACCGGTTCTAACCGGTTTCTAAACCGGTCCTAACCGGTTAGACCGGTCCGAGTTTTGCACCAAAAAAACCGGTTAATAAACCGGTCCGGTTATTTAAAAACCGGTTTTTTTCCAGGCCAAGAAAAACCGGTCCGGTTATTAACCGAACCGGTTTTTTTAAAAAAACCGATTTGTGCACCTCTAAGGACAAGTATGTAACCACCCTCCGGCATGAGAATAAGTACAGCTCTTCGAGAGAGAAAGTATTGTACGTGATTGATGTAATATGTGAAGTGTGAATTAATACCTTGTGATGACGGAGAGGGTATTTATAGCCGGTGGTTAGGGGGGATATTATTGGTACAACTATCCCCTTCTAGAAGATGCTTTTTGTAACAAACTAGACACGTGTCCGCATATGATAGGACGAGACAACTGGCCATGTGCACGGTTATAATAACCTTGCCAGTTGTCCTTTCTTAATTGGTTGTTATATCACGTGCTTTCCAAGAAAGGATATTTGCGTAAATCTTCTAGAAGAAAGTTGGTTACAACTAATTTGCTTACGTCACTCTTTAGTCATCTTCTCATACGAAGGAAACACCCTGCGGATGACTTATGAGGGAGTCCTGATCGATCCACAGATAGCCTCTGGAGTTTTCCTTTGGTTTTCCCCCGACTTAAGTTATGCGGGTGATGGGAATGTTTTGCGAGTGGCTTATGAGAAAATCCAATATGACCCGCAACTATCCTTTCATAGGTATTTGAATCTTTTCACTACCCTACCCCTTTAAATCCCCCGGTCCATTGTTTCTTCTGCGTGAAGTTTTATGCGGTTGTAATTTTGGACTTAAGATATTTTATGGGGGTTTTGAATTTTTTGCGTGTGCTTTTGGAGATATTTCTTTTTGAAGATAAACATAGAAAAGGACGATGTGAAAGGCCTACAGGATCCGTATGGTGATGTGACGTCTGTGCCGGCTGTCAACAGTACCCTACTGTACCTCCTTTTTCGCTTTTTCTGTTTTCCCGCATGATGTGGCGTATTCTTACTGGACTCTTTGTTTTCTCTCTCCACTATAACCTTCCCATCGCATTAACTGCGATGGGTATAAATAGGTCTCTTGGATTCTTTTTGAATCTTTTATCGCCTTTGTTTCTTCATCTTCTCGATTATTTCTCTCAATTTCAAGAGTGTTATCCACCATACCTTTGTTTGTTACCTTCGATTGTCCCATTGCTCATTGCTTTCCATTATCGTCTGACATGATGGCCGGTGATAAGAAGGCTTCAGCCTCACCAACCGTAGAGTCTATCGAGATCAGTTGGAAACGATCTCAGTATGAGAAAATCATATCTACATATGGTATAGCACCGTAATGGGGTCCGAAGTACCCTGTTTCCGGATCTACTGTTAACAAGCCTCCGGCAGGCAAGATGGCCCTGTACCCGGAGTATTTTACAACTGGGTATCTTAGGTTTTCGATAACCAAGTTTATGGGTAACGTTATTATTGGCCATGGATCCATTTATCCCAACTCCACCCGTTTGGTCTCATGCGAATTCGTCACTTCGAATTCATTTGCAGAGGCAATAATATTGTGCCTATGATGGACAAGTTTGTTGTCTTTTAAAAGATGAATGTGTGAGGTAGCTGGTTTAAATGATCCACTACATCGAAAGGAGTTGTTGGTGTTGAGCCTCCCTGCAGTGCATATGAGTGGAAGACAAAATTCTTCTAGATTTCTAAAAAGGTGGTTCCCATAGCCATGGTGCACCATCCGCTTAACAAGAAGTTTCCAATTGTACAGCTTGCTCGTCACGAAGGACAAGCACGGTTTAACACGCTAACTCAAACTCCAACCCCTATGTAGGCCATCTTTGAGAGTGCCCTTGTATGAGCTGGTATGAGCTGCATCTATCTGTATCCTGAGTTTAAGCCCTTTTTCTGGATGGTGGACGAGAGTATGTATCTACTTAATTATTTTGTCATCCTCGTTCTAAATCGTTTCTTTTAAGTGTTTTCCTCATGCGGTGATTGTAAGTGAGGTATAGTGCTGAACACACTTTTTGACAAGACAGTAGGTTGTACGCAGAAACGCCCGTGTGATCCAGCTTCCCTCCCGATCTTGGACACGTCGAGGGACCATTTCTTGTACCCAAAATACTTGCGGCCTGAACCCGTGGTTTCATAAGCAGTCTTTCAACTAGGTTCATTTTCTTTGAACCCGCATCCTTTGAATGCCTTAACTTCAAACGGGATGATCGTGCTACTGTCCTCAAGCGACGAATCATCACCCCGTGAAGAGCATCATCTTGATGATATGACTGATACTTCGGCTATTATGCGTGCTTTGGCAAATCTTGAGCGTAAGAGGTAACATCGTTCCTCTAAGTCTGGTGAGGTGGATGAAACCTACGCCGACACTGAAGAGGAACCAGCGAAGAAGAAGCGGGCAGCCGGCCCTAAAAAGAAGAAAATCAGTCTTGAAGATCGGGTCAAAGAAATGTCCATGGGATCACTTCCAAGTAAGCTATTGTTTCCATAAAACTTAACACAATTTCTTTTATATCCTTGACTTTTGACATATTCTTTACCATCCGCAAAGATGACAGTTGCACTGGATCAAGGTGTAACAATCCAGGAACCTCCATCTCCTCCGCAAATAGTTATTATCTATGATGACACTCCTGATTCCAAGGGGAAGGACCCGGTACAAGATGTAGAGAGTCCAGAAACAGAGGAGTCCTCGCACAAATCACCACATTCTCTCTCGCGTTCTCCTCCACATTTCTCACATTCCTCACAACTGCATCAATTAGGTGGTGGGGGCACATCTTACACCCAACATTGTTTAGAATCTAGAAGGTTCCACCGTCCTTCTGATGCTGATTACTATGGGATGGCCAATCCTGGAGAGGACGATCACTTGCACATACCGCGCTGGACCTTAATCCAAGGGTCACGCTTTACCGACACGAAAGTCTGTGCTGAGTTTCTCAGTCATGGAATCCCGCCAGCGGAACATGCGTTTTAGCGTGGTCTTTCACGCCATGATCTTGCCCGCAACTTTAACTTTATCATGGCCAACACTGTGGAAAGCGGGCAAGAGATCTTCCGGGAATGGCTCTCCATGGGAGATAAATGGGGTGAAATGACAAGGCAGGTAGAGGAGGCGAACAAGGCTGCCAAGGACCAGCGTTTGGAAGTTAACACTGCGAAGTAGAAGCTGAAAGATGCTGAGATCGCCCTTCGATCGAAGAAATATCAGAAAGTTGTTTCTGCTCGCTCATGGGAAGCGGCATGCAAAAAGCAGAATACTATTCTTGCTGCTGCCCGTGAGGAGACCAAGCGAAAAGAAACCGATCTGGCTAAAGCCTTGGAAGCCAATGCTGCTATGGAGAATCAGGTTACCAACCAAAGTAATCTGATTCAATCATATGATGAGGAGGCTAAGTTGTGGAAGGAACATGCGGAGGAGATGGAGAAACATGCGAGAGAGTTGAGGGCTGATAATATCAAACTCGCGGAAGAGTATAAGTAATTGGAGAAGAAAGCCAAGCGGGTTGAGGATGAGAAGCAATGGTTAATGTCTGAGGGTCTTTCTCAGGTAAATTATCTTCCTTCACAGAATTCCTTTCTTTACTATTGTTATAGATATTTACTACTGTTCTTCTCATCTAATAGGTGATTGACCACATCAAAGACGGGTAAGAGTTGGGTGATTGTCTTGTTGTGTTGCTCAATATTTCTTCTCTGGCTGGCCGCAAGGTCAGTTTTGATGAAGGTGTTGAGTATATGAAAACGCAACACCCACTTGAAGAACACCCACTGCATGACTGCAACGTAGGAGCGGAATACAGCAGGAGGATGAAAGAATATGATGATCTATCGTTCCTTCTTCAAGATATGATCCCTGAATTCGCCGCGGATGAAAATGGTGTTTAGCATCTCAAGGAATACTTAAGAGGGTCTTCAGAAGACACACACACTCCTCCTACTTCTCTAAAACCAGATACTCCGCAAGCGCTAGATCAAGAAGGGCCTCAAGCTCAAGAAAAAGTAGAATAGGATTTTATATTCTGATAATTTAGAGGCCTCTTTGTACTTGAAACTCTTGTAATCCACTTTTGATATATATATGAGGCACTTTTCCTTTTCACTTTGTTTTATTGTTATAAATAATATGAGTGTCATTTAGGATCTTCATAAATGTCAATAAAGGATTGCTTAAACAATGCTATGTCACGCATGTCACTTTTGGTCCGCAAGCTAGGTATGAGCTTAATGACACGAGGGTCACATCTGGAACGCAGGCTAGGTATAAGTTTGATGAAACACGGGCCACTTCTTGCACTCAGGCCATGTATATGTTTAATGATACGCGAGTCACTTCTGACACTCGGGCCATGTATAAGTGTAATGACACTTGGGTCACTTTTGGAACGCATGCTAGGTATAAGTTTAATGACACATGGGTCACTTCTGGCACACGGGAAAGGTATAAGTTTAATGACACGCGGGTCACTTCTGGCACGCAGGCCAGGTATAATAATAATTTGTATGCAAAACATATCGCGAGTAAACAATTTCTTAAAAAGAAGTGGCGTGCAAGCTTGTTTACAATATAACATTGAACATGACATGATACGCAGATCACCTTCAACTAAATATGGCACGGTTGCTGAAAATAGAAAAATAAATGTCAATCTGTTGAAACAACGCGCATACCCTTCATATGTAGCATTTTTTAAACTGGGCGATGTTCCGTGTTCTTGGAATTTCGGTTCCATCCAACTTCTCTAACTTTTAAGTGCCTTTAGATTAAACTTCTTTAACTCGATATGGCCCTTCCCAAGTTGGAGCTAGTATGCCTGGAGTCTCTTGCCTTGATGCTTCGTTATTGCGAAAGACAAAATCTCCCGCATGGAACTTGCAGATTTTGACTTTTGAAGCTGTCGTTTATAATTATGCTCCCAAATGAGTGCTAACTCACGTCGTTCTTTAAAGAGATTAAGATTCAGATGCAGTTCTTCCTCATTGTTGATGACAGTCAACATTCTTGCGGATGGAATTCCGATCTCCGCTGGAAACATGGCTTCAGTACCATATGTTAAACTGAAAGGCGTTTCTGAGTTGCTCGCCTTCTTTTGGGTTAGAAAGGCCCATAGTACATGAGGCAGTTCGTCAACTCACCAGGTTCGCTTGATTCCAAGTCTTGACTTGATTCCATCTTTATTACTTCTAATTGCTCTTTCAAATTGACCATTGGCCTGCAGGTGAGCCACTGATGTGAAAACTTGGTTTATTTGCAACTCTTTCAGCCATGCCTGTAACCCGCCATTCGCATATTGAGTCCCATTGCCACTGACTAATGTTTATGGAAGGCCAAAGCGCCAGATAATAAACTCCCAGAAGATTTTTTTCACACTTGCAGCAGTGATTGAAGCGACTGGCTTAGCTGCAATCCATTTGGTAAAATAATCGATTGCCACGATTAAAAATTTGACGCCTCCCGGGCCTTTGGAAATGGTCCCATGATATCGATTGCTTATTTCTGGAATGACCATGCGGATGATACTGGCACCAATTCATTTTTTAGCCTCAAGGTATTAGGTGCATGTCGCTGGCATTAATAACATTTTCTAATTTCAGCCATTGCATCAACGTGCATCCCTGGCCAGTAATATCCCGCGTTCATCAATTTAGCCACAACCATTCGGGGCCCGCATCTAAGCCACATATTCCTTCATGAATTTCTCTTATTAGATAGTTGGCGTCTTCCGCATCAACACATCTAAGGAGCATGCCTAATAATGATCTACGATAAACTACCCCATCTTGAAATTGATAGTTTAATGCCTTGTGTCGAATCTTTTGGGCTGCTGATTTTTCTTCTAGGAGTATCCCGGATGACAAATATGCAAAAATTGGGGTCATCCAAGATTCGACTCCTGTCTGTATGACCAGCACCTGGTGTTGCAGGACAAAAGGACGGTCTAAAACTTCAATGCAGATGTCTTTAGTAAAGTGTTCAAATTTGTGGAAGCCAACTTGGTCAAAGCATCGGCAGATTTGTTCTCACTTCTTTTAAAGTGAATGACTTTACAAGATGTTACACAGAAGTATGAGTTTCTTCGTTTGAGATAAGTATGATGCCATCGCTTCATTCTTAGCTTCATAAGACCCATTAATTTGTCCCGTAATTAGCATTGAAACAACACGCGCTTCCAAATGTTGTACACCAAGCTTCATGGCAATCCGCAATCATGCCAAGAATGCTCCATACTCCGCTTCATTATTGGTACTTTTGAAATCCAACTTGATAGCATAAGTGAACTCGTGACCCTCTGGATTGACCAACTGAAGACCCGCTTCAGAACCTTCACCACTTGATGCATCATCCATGAACAATGATCACACTTGATCTTGTTTCGATGGTGTAGGATTTTGTTGTTCAATCAAACATTCTTTTTCTTTATTCTGCGGGACCTATGTGACAAAATCTGCTAATACTTGTCCCTTGATTGCAGGTTTTGTTTCTACTCAATCGTGTGTTCGACTAACTCAATAGCCCATTTTTCCAACCATTCAGATAATTCAGGTTTGCTTAAAACACTCTTCAATTTGTACCCTGTCAAAACGTTGATTGGGTGCCCTTGAAAGTATTTGTGGAGGCGTCTGGCTGCATAAACTAAGGCCAAAACCAACTTTTTAAGCATTGAATATCTTGTCTCAGCATCTATCAACGTTCTGCTAACATAATAAATCGGTGTTTGAACAGTTTTCCTATCTGTTAATAGTACTGCTCCAACGGCAATATCTGCCGCTGAAAGGTACAAGGTTAATTGTTCTCCTGCTTGTGGTGCGGACAATGTAGGCAATTCCATTAAACATTTTTAAACCTCCACAAACGCTTGCTCAACTTCTCTAGTCCACTTGAAGTGTGATTTCTTCAAACAGTTTCTTAATGTTGACACGAAAGTAAAAGATTTAGCCGCATGATTGGCTAGAAATCTATTTAATACCACCAATCTTCCATTCAACGTTTGTACTTCCTTGAGGGAAGAAGGTGAAGGCATGCAGGCAATTGCTTGGACCTTATCCGGGTTAGCCTTGAAACCCTCACTTGTAACTATTACACACAAAAATTTTCCTTCTTCCATCCCAAAAAAACATTTACTAGGATTAATTTTCATGTTGATCTTTCTCAGATTGTTGAATGTTTCTTCAATATCTTTTAACATTTGATCCTCCTTAACACTTTTTATTATGAAGTCATCCATATAAACCTCCAAATTGTGCCCAATTTGTTATTTAAAGGC